>NC_066560.1:4256975-4269475 GCF_024679095.1 Eriocheir sinensis
TCTAAAATACGGAACGATTTCATATTCTAAGGAACTGTTGGCAACCATAGGCACGTGTGAGCCCGCCGCCCTGACCACCAGCTGAAGTCTCTCCTGCGTGTTCTACTTTGCCTTAAACTCCAATGCAAGACCTCTACTAGGAGCCGCAGGTGTTGCATAATGATGGGTAGCCTAGAAGTCTTCGTCCCATCTCAATACTTCCTCTTGCTTCAGTCCTTCCTTCATGCGTTTTTCCCTACGTACCTGTTGGAGTCATTGTACATCGTCATCCTCACACGCACATGGGAACACACATACACATACACGCACATGGGCACACACACGTACACCCCACAAATATACACACAGCTGACATTACCTTTCCTTTATTCCCTCGTTTTCTGCCTCAAAACCTGGCAGGCCGTTCCCAAGGGACATCACATATTGCAGTGTGATGGATAGCACCGTACTCCCGCCCTCCTTCATGCTTACGCCTACGTCGGTTTTTTCGTCCTCCCTGCCCTGTGTATTTACTGAAGACATTGTAAATCTTCATCTCTCTCCCTCCCCCTCACTGCCAGTCCCCACCCTCCTACACACACACACAAGCTGAGGTGATCTCTTTACTCTCGTTTTCTGCCTCAAAATACCAGACCGTTCCCGTGGACATGTATCGCAGTGTGAAGGAGAGCACAATACCCTCCTGCCCTCGGTCAGATTTGCTCTAACATGATTCCTTTCCTCTCCACTGCCCTCCGCACTTATTTAAATCATTGTACACCTTCATCCCTCTCTCACTCACTGCCAGTTCCAACCCTCCTACACACACACACACACACACACACACACACAGGAAAGGAGGAAAAGAGGGAGGACAATAGGAGGCAGAAAAAGGGGAGGAAGGAGAAGGAAACGGTTGAGGAGTTGCCGTATCTCAGTTTCTTTAAAATCTCTTATGTTTGTGTTTTTATGTATATGATAGTACGTTTACCTGCTATACATACATATATTCCGTGTGTATCTTTGTTATGTAGCCTATTGTGTATGTATGTGTGTTTGTATGAACTTAACTATTGAATTATTCCATATGTGAATCTTATTAACTATCCTCTCTCTCTCTCTCTCTCTCTCTCTCTCTCTCTCTCTCTCTCTCTCTCTCTCTCTCTCTCTCTCTCTCTCTCTCTCTCTCTCATTTCACTCGCTTTATTATATAACTTGCACTGCAGTTTACTTTTTTTCTCTTTCTCCCAACAAGAAGTCACAGCAACCGTAAATTCTCTCTCTCTCTCTCTCTCTCTCTCTCTCTCTCTCTCTCTCTCTCTCTCTCTCTCTCTCTCTCATGTTCCTTGATTAAACTTTCCGTCCTCTCGTTCTTGCCTCACCATCATCACCTCCTCCTCCTCCTCCTCCTCGTCCTCCTCCTCCTCCTCCTCCTCCTCCTCCTCCTCCTCCTCCTCCTCCTCCTCCTCCTCCTCCTCTTCTTCCTCCTCCTCCTCCTCCTCTTTTCCCCTTCCGGGAATAATAGATAATCTTCAATATTTACGCATTTCGAAAACACTTTGCGCCTGTTGTATGATGGGGAACACCTGGTCTTAATTAGGGTGGGAGCGAGGTGAGAGGGAGCGGAGTGGACAGGTGGAAGGGCGGGAAGAGATCAAGGAGGAGAGACCGACAGAAGGAAAGAAGAAAAGAAACGAGAGAGAGAGAGAGAGAGAGAGAGAGAGAGAGAGAGAGAGAGAGAGAGAGAGAGAGAGAGAGTAATAATAATAATAATAATAATAATAATAATAATAATAATAATAATAATAATAATAATAATAATAATAATAATAATAATAATAATAATAATAATAAACTTTTATTTCCACTAAAAAGTGGTTATTCTAAACATCTAAATAGACATGGTAGATTATACATATAAATATACATGGTGTATTATACATCTAAATATACATGGTGGATTATATATCTAAATATACATGATAGAATATACAGAAGGCAGTGGAGTAGATAATACATTCATGCAGAGGTCAACAGCTTCTTTTTAAGAATTGATTTTAATGTGGTCAGATTATGAGTCTTTTATTTCATTCGGTAGTTGGTTCCATAATTTAGGAGCTAATACATGAAAGGCTCTTGCACCTGTGTCGGTGTTGGTTCTCGGGACGTAGAGATTGTTTTGTTGTCTTGTTGTTGAGTCAGTCATATAGTTAACAGTTGGGAGAGAGAGGATGTGGTCTGGGTAATCTTTTATTTTCTGCTTAAACACTTTTGTGATGAGGTTAAAGGTGATTAGGTCTTTGATTTTAAGCCATTGTAAATCTTTAAATAATGGAGTGACATGATCGTATTTCCTGGCTTTCCCATCTGCCACTTTTATCGCGAAGTTTTGTAGTTTTTGCACTTTGTTTATTAAAGTTGAGTTTGTTGTCCCCCATATTGTGATGCCGTATTTTATGATACTTAATACCAAAGTCTGTATAACCATTAAGCGTGTTTCTTTGTTGAAGAGATCTTTGTGTCTGTTAATGAAATTTAAGGTTCCCATTGTTTTCCTAGTCATTTCATTTATGTGTCTGTCGAAGGTCATGTGTGAATCCAGATGTAAGCCAAGGTTCTTAACATGGAGGAGGGGCTGTATAACGCCATCGGCACATCTGATGGTGGTGTTGTTAGGTATGTGTGCCAGGAGTTGGCGTGTGCCTAGGAAGATACATTGTGTCTTATTGATGTTTAGCTGAAGGCCGTTCTGTAGAAAATAGGTTCTTATTTGTTTCAAAGTGATCTCAGTTTTATTAATTAAAGTATTTATTTCGTTGATATTACCGCTGTGGAGGAACTGTGTGTCGTCAGCGTATTGTACTAGAAGGCAGTTATTAATATAGGTAGATATGTCATTTACATGGATATTGAATAATGTTGGGCCTAGTATTGAACCTTGGGGGACTCCAAAGGCTACTGATTTCTTGGATGAGACGATGTCTTTAATGCGGACTGACTGTGACCTGTCATCGAGGTAATTGTCAAACCAGTAGGTGTCAACATTAATCTGTTGAAGTTTTCGGAGTAAGATGGTGTGGTTGACACTGTCGAAGGCTTTAGAAAGGTCGCAGAGTGTTAAAAGTGATATTTGTTTGTTATCTATATTATCATAAATTTTATTGGTAATGACTTGCAGCGCTGTCTGTGTAGAGAGTTTAGGTCTAAAGCCGTGTTGGGTTGGAGAGAGAAGTTTGTTACGTTCCAGGAATGACATTAATTGATTGGCAACTACCTTTTCTAATATATTTGAAAAAAAATGGAAGTAGAGAGATGGGACGATAATTTCCTATTTCATCTGGGTTTCCGTTTTTATATAGTGGGGTGACAACAGCGTTTTTCCAGGAGGCAGGAAAAATGCCTGTGACGATTGAGGTATTTATGATGGTTGTGAGGTAGAAGATGATAACTATAAGTGAGTCTTTGATAAACCTTAGGGAAATGTTATCACAACCAAACGATTTAGTATTTTGAAGCTGTTTTACAGTTAAGATGATTGTGTTCTGGTCTACTGGCTGAGGTCTGAAAAGCGCGAGATTAGTGGGGGTAGAGGGCGCGACCGGGATGTTAGGAGCTTCGTTAAGGTGATTACGGTTTTCGACTTTTAATGATTCTTGAGTTGATTCGTATGTGGTTAGGCCGACGTTCGCAAAGAAGTTATTAAAATCTTCAGCTTTTTCACTTAATGTTCTCAAGGGGCGGGTGGGTCGTGCTCTGTGTTTTACTAGGAATAATAGTTTTTAATGTGTTCCAAGTTGCAGCTGTGTTATTTTTGCGGGTGTGTAGTTCTTGGTGGTAGTAATTTTTCTTTGAAGTGGTTAGTAGACGTTTGACGTTTTTCTTTATTTTTTTATAGTTTTGCTGTATAATCATGTTATATCTGTGATTTTTTAATATCCTTTGAGCTTTCTTGCGTTCTGCTAATGCCTCTTTAATTTCATCATTGATCCAAGGTGCGGGGGGTCGGTGAAGAACGACATTAGATATCGGAGCACTTCTGTCGAGACTGGTAGTAATGACAGATGTTAGTATAGACACCTGTTTATCGGCATCGTCAGTGCGTAATATTTCATTTAGAGAGAGAGAGAGAGAGAGAGAGAGAGAGAGAGAGAGAGAGAGAGAGAGAGAGAGAGAGAGAGAGAGAGAGAGAGAGAGAGAGAGAGAGAGAGAGAGAGAGAGAGAGAGAGAGAGAGAGAGAGAGAGAGAGAGAGAGAGAGAGAGAGAATGCCCGGTGCCCGCGTATATTCTGCTGAAAGTGGCAGTTTAAAAAAAAATGCCTGCAGTTACCGTTGGCATTTAGTGTGGCTCGTGATGTGGCTAATGGACGCGGTGGGATTATGAGATGTGGATGGCCAAGTCCCTCTAGTCCGCTGGTGTGGCAAAACGTGGGATGTGACGGTTAACTTTTTGGGTGTGACTTGCTGATGCGGTGGTTACAGTGATGTGGTAGCAAGGATGGTGTGGCTTAGTATGTGTATTCTCCTGATTCGGTTAATAAGGGTGTGAGGTAATGGTGTGGCAAGATGTGATAATTAACCTTTTTTGGGGGGTCACGATATGATGTGGCGATAAGGATATGGGAATCATCATCTTGGTCAGTTTGGGATGTGGCCTCGTGTGTGTAAGTAGTGTAGCTTCGGGGATGTGGTTGAGAAATGTGGCTAAGGGTTGTATGGTTAGGAATGTGGCTCGGTAGTGTGACGTTGTGTGAATGAAGCAGAGGATGTGACTGAGAATGTGACTGGAGGAATTATCAGGAGGCGTGTCTGAGAGTTGTATGTTCAAGGATGTGGGTTTGTTATGTGTTTGCTATGTGGCCTCGTGATGTGGCTCAGTGATATTGCTTATGATGTGGTCGAGTGAGTGATATGGCTTTTTTTATTAAGTATGACGTAGATATGTGAGTTAGGCGATGTGGCTTATAAGTTTGTGACGCAATGCAGTATCCTTTAATGTGAACCAGTGATGTGGGTCGTGATGTGGCTTGTGATGTGACTCAGTGATGTGGCTTCTTACGATATAAACGAGGGAGTGATATGATTGTTTTTTTTTTAATTAAGAGTGACGTAGGCATGTGACGCGGTGACGTAGTTTACTTTAATGTGGGTCTGTGATGTGACTCGGTGAGGTCAGACGTGCGAGTGTGGCTGGAATTCGTTTATAACCCTCATTAGTTGTGTCATTGGAGGTTGCGCTTCATAAAAATACATTAATTATGCGGATACCATCGTCTGAGAGAGAGAGAGAGAGAGAGAGAGAGAGAGAGAGAGAGAGAGAGAGAGAGAGAGTTAGTTCTATAAATCGACATGCTATTTATTTTTTTAACATTAAATTTGTAACTATTCAGTGCAGCGCAGTTTAGGGTTACCAGAACAGTGTTAAACCTCTGATAGCTTACGAGACAGCCGCGGGTTGCATCCTCTTCAGTATATTAAAAAAAAAAAAAACATTAAAAAAAACATCGAAACACAATATCAAAATGAATCATCCGTGTGACTTCCTTCCCGTACGTCCACTTTCATATCTTTTATTTCCTTTACATTCCCATTATTCTTCCTTTTTTCTCCTATTCTTCATTTTCTCTCCGTTCTCTAATCATTCTTCTTTACCGGTGCGTACATGCTTTCTTTCCTCCTCCTGTCTTCTTTCCCTCCACATCTGCATTCATTCTCTCCCTCGTTCATTCATTCTCTCCCTCTCTCTTTCATTCATTCTCTCCCTCTCTCGTTCATTCATTCTCTCCCTCTCTCTTTCATTCATTCTCTCCCTCTCTCGTTCATTCATTCTCTCCCTCTCTCTTTCATTCATTCTCTCCCTCTCTTTCATTCATTCTCTCCCTCTCTCTTTCATTCATTCTCTCCCCCTCTCGTTCATTCATTCTCTCCCTCTCTCATTCATTCATTCATTCTCTCCCTCATTCATTATCTCCCTCTCTCTTTCATTCATTCTCTCCCTCTCTCCCTCATTCATTATCTCCCTCTCTCTTCCATTCATTCTCTCCCTCTCTCTTTCATTCATTCTCTCCCTCTCTCTTTCATTCATTCTCTCCCTCTCTCTTTCATTCATTATCTCCCTCTCTCTTTCATTCATTCTCTCCCTCGTTCATTCATTATCTCCCCCTCTCGTTCGTTCATTCTCTCCCCCTCTCGTTCATTCATTCTCTCCCTCTCTCGTTTATTCATTCTCTCCCCCTCTCGTTTATTCATTCTCTCCCCCTCTCGTTCATTCATTCTCTCCCACTCTCTTTCATTCATTCTCTCCCTCTCTCTTTCCCTTCCATCAGAAACATCAAAAGAAATAAAACACGAAAATGAAACTCCATGTGTTGGGGTGAGGCCGTCGTCGAGAGCCTGCCAACACCTCCGGGTATGATGTCCTAGTGCAACACAAGACGGTATTTTTTGGTGGAGAAGCGGCAATACAACATAGTGTGGTGTGCCTGTGCAGGAAGTGTGTTGCAGTGTATTTCGTTTTCCAAGTTACGTGTGTTTCGTCACGGTGTAAAGATTCAATTAATTTGTTTTCTGCAATAAACAAGATATATATCGGTTTAACGTTCAATGTTTATACACGTGTAGTAGTAGTAGTAGTAATAGTAGTAGTGGTAATACGGGTTGGTTAGCGTAGCCACATACCGTACCAGCAGCAGCCTCGGGGCCCTCACACACATACGCACTTTTCCCTTCTCGCCACTTGGGCACCTAATGACCATAGCTGGGCGTTATCGCGATACGTTATCGCGATACTTTATCGCTGATAACAAAATTGGGTTATCGGCCATCCGCTACTTATTTGAATATATATCGGTATCTTCGTTACTTTTGTAACCAAACTAGCGATAATCGCTACTTTTTTTTCCGCCTCCCAGAAAAAAAACGTTGTCTCCTCCCTACTGCGCATGCGTGGCCCGGGCGCCCGGTGTTGTATGAAAAAAACTTCGGGGTATGAAATATCTTCGGTGAAGAGATTTCATACATAGATCATCAACATTAAAACACTAGGTTATTTTTTATGTTAGACTAAAAAATCAATATATCAAAGAGAAAAATCAGTTAACTTTGCCCAAAAAATGATTATTCACTGTCTCAAATTTGATATTCCATATTCGTTTGTTAGCATGCCATAGTATTGAAGGCACCCGGTGTTGTGTTATTTGGTGTCCCATCGTCAAAAGCTGGCGCTTTTGTTTACAAACACTGGTCTCTCGTGAACTGTGCATGTTCAGACCAGTAAGCGTAGCCCTGTACAGTACGTCTCATAAAGCTTTTTAACACATTAAGAGTTGCTGGAAGGCTGAGTCAGACATACAGTACCACCATCCTTGCTGTTTCTAGAACGACACTCTGTACATATAAATACAACTCGTACAGGGTGTTGTTCTAGAAACAGCGGAGATGGTGGTAGTGGTACTGTATGTCTGATTCGGCCTTCCATCAACTCTTAATTACGGTTATAAAGCTTTGTAACACTGTACAGGTCTACGATTGCTGGTCTGAGCATGCGCAGTTCACGAGAGACCAGTGTTTTGACGGTGGGGACGCCAAATAACACAACACCGGTTTAGGCATTTCTAGTATTACCGTCCATAGGTACGTGTCAATGTGTGATTTTCAGGTTTTGTAAGTTTTCTAAAATACAGATAATGAAAATTTGAATTCATGTATGTTTTATATTTGAAATATCAATAAAGTATCGTTTTCACCTATCGGACTTCTCGCTAGCTAGTGTCGGAATTGTGGATTTATATCGGGTATCGGTTATCGGTTATCGCCTATATTTGTGTCTCCAGTTAACGAATATCGGTTATCACCGATAAGGTTTTCCATTATCAATTATCGGTTATCGAGAATAAGGTTTTCTGTTATCGTGCCCAGCTATGCTAATGACCCTTGCTTACCTGGTTGCCCCGCTTATAGTAGCTTACCCGCCCGCCTCCCTGGTCCCTCCGCGCTCAATCTGTCCCTCACAATAGTCTCTGGTCACACATATCCTCCTCTTACAACGAAATAAAATGAGCGAGCGTGTGCAGTTTTCTTTACACAATACAAGCGTACGACGTGTATATCTAGTCTACATTCCATCTCTTATTCGTTTGCAGAGAGACAGTGATGTAAGCTTAATGTTTCCACCTCAATCTGACGGTCATCCCAGCCTAGATTTTTACTCATCTTTCATTTCACTTCAGTTTTAATTTCGTAAGGTAGGAGAGAGAGAGAGAGAGAGAGAGAGAGAGAGAGAGAGAGAGAGAGAGAGAGAGAAAGTCTTTTGAGGTATAACATTTCCAACTCATAAGCGGGAAGACGGTGATGGCAACTTGTGACTTTGGGAGCTTGATATTAATTTTCCACCCCAATCTGACGGGTCCCCTTGCTTCCACACTCCTTGCACCTTGTGACCCTTCCTTATAAGCCGGCTTCAAACATACACTTGCTATAATGAGATTAAGGGAGTGAGTGTGCGTTAGTTTTCTTTGCAAATTGCTTTTCCAACATAACATTACCATCCATTGTCTAGGCTATTGACAAGGCTATTAACACCTATTAGGAGATGCGTGCTGCTCGCCGTCTGGTTACATATGAGGAAGTGGCAACTCTTTCCGGCGCGACCCTTGTGTTGAATCTTTTAAGAGACTACGGAAAGGGGGAACAGGGAAGCTAATGAAAGGCGAGTAGATGGAGAATAGAGGGAATGTAAAGGAAGTGAAGGGTATGAAGGTGGACGGACGGGAAGGAAGAGCGACCCGGATGTTGCTTTATCGAGACCCGGCACTGGGGCACGACGGTTACTCTGAAGGCCCAGTTAACGGGGTCCATCCTCTCTCTCTCTCTCTCTCTCTCTCTCTCTCTCTCTCTCTCTCTCTCCAATACAGTCAGGTAGAATTGGCGCCATTAACAGAAATAATTAAAAGTTGCAAAGAGTTCGAATTTCCTTTAATGTGTCGCGACTTATTTTCTTTGCTCCTCTTCGCTTGTTTTCTTATAATCAAGGACGTCTTTGTCCCCCGGGTCTATTACTCCCCTCCCTCCCTCCTCATCTCTCTCTCTCTCTCTCTCTCTCTCTCTCTCTCTCTCTCTCTCTCTCTCGTTCTTCATATGTCCGTTTGTATTTTACTTCTTCCCTCATCTCTTTCCTCCCCTCGACTCTCTCTCTCTCTCTCTCTCTCTCTCTCTCTCTCTCTCTCTCTCTCTCTCTCTCTCTCTCTCCATACGTCCATCGCACTGCAATCACCCACTTCCATATCTTCTCTGCCATTTTCGCTTTTTTCACGTGCGTATTAAAGAGAGAGAGAGAGAGAGAGAGAGAGAGAGAGAGAGAGATGGTTAGTCTCATCACCAGTCTGGCTATTTACATGTAAATGACGTGTGTGTGTGTGTGTGTGTGTGTGTGTTTGTTTGTGTGTGTGTGTGTGTGTGTGTTAGGTAAGCGATGTGAGCGTTTTTAGCTATCTTTTTTACACTATGCTCTCTCTCTCTCTCTCTCTCTCTCTCTCTCTCTCTCTCTCTCTCTCTCTCTCTCTCTCTCTCTCTCTCTCTTCCCATTATCAGCGGCATTCCGTATCTCCGTATCTCCCTCTCCTTCCTTCCTCCTTCTCCCTTACATCTTGTCACCCTTCACTCTCCTTTCCCTTCCACCCTTTTCGTTTCTCCTTCCCTTCTGTCCACCCTTCCCTTCTTCCATTCTCTCCACCCTTTCCTTCCTCCCTCCTTCCTTCCTTCCTTCCTTCTTATCTTATCTTCCTATTCTCCCATCTTCCCTTCCACGTCCAGAATTCAGTTAAAGGGTTAGAGAGAGAGAGAGAGAGAGAGAGAGAGAGAGAGAGAGAGAGAGAGATAGAGAATGGGCGAGTTCCTGAAGGATACTCGTCGCTTTACATGTATGGTTCTCTCTCTCTCTCTCTCTTTACAAGGTGGCGCCGCTCTCAAATGCTCCTTAAATACTATTATTACAAATGTTGCCAGAGGGGACGAGAGAGAGAGAGAGAGAGAGAGAGAGAGAGAGAGAGAGAGAGAGAGAGAGAGAGAGAGAGAAAGTCTTTTGAGGTATAACATGAAAGAGGTTTGAAAAGAGTGAGTCATATTTCATTTCTATTGTTGTTGTTATTATTATTATTATTATTTTTGTTATTATTATTATTATTATTATTATTATTATTATTATTATTATTATTATTATTATTATTATTATTATTATTATTATTAGTAGTAGTAGTAGTAGTAGTAGTGATTTTCTTTTTTTACTGGTAACTACCAATATTAATGCAACTGCTACTACTACTACTACTACTACTACTACTACTTCCGCCACCACCACAACTACTACTCCCATCCTTTTTATTGCTATTTTCATAACTACGCAAATTCCTCTAACTATTTCCAGCGGTCATTGTACTCTGAATATGTATCTTCTTTATTCATGATCCTCACCTCGGCTCGAATCCCTTAGGCAACAAATATAAAGCCGATTCAAGCCTGATTGGGCGTCTGTCCGGCTTTGCATAGTCAATTACTTAGCATGAGAAGGGAGGGATGAAGGGAGGAAGGGAGGGACGGGAATGTGGGAAGGGAGGATGAGGAGGGAAGGGATGAAGGGAGGAAGGAAAGGTAGGAAGGGAGGGAAGGGAAGGTGGGAAGAGGAGGGAAGGGATGAAGGGAGGAAGAGCGGGAGGAAGGGGAGAAAGGATGAAAGGCAATGCAGGAAGGGAGGGAAGGGAGAAAAGGTTGGGAGGAAGGAAAAATAAGAAGAGAGGAAGGGGAAGATGGAAGAAGGAAGGAAAGGTAGAAAGGGTGGGAAGGGAGGAAAGATAATAAGGGAGGGAAGGGATGAAGGGAAAGAAGGAGAGGAAGGGAGAAAGGTAAGGAAGGAAGGAAGGGAGGAAGGAAAGGTAGGAAGAGGAGGAGGGAGGGGATACAGGAAGGAAGGGAAGGTTGGAAGGGAGGGAAGGGAGGAAAGGTAGGAAGGGAGGGAAAGGATGAAGAAAGGAAGGGAGGGAAAGGATGAAGAAAGGAAGGAAGGAAGGGAGGTCAGGAAAGGATGAAGGGAGGGGTGAAGGAAGGAAGGGTAGGATGTAAAGGAAGGAGGAAAGGCAAGAAAGAAAGAAGGGAGGAGATGAAGGGAGGAAAAGGAAGGGCTGAAGGGAAGGAAATGAGAAAGAAGGCGGGATGGAAGGAAGGAGTAAAAAGAATGCAAGAGGCAAGGAAAGAAGGAAGGAAGGGAGATAAGAATGAAAGTTGAAGGAAAGGAAGGAAGAAAGGAGGGAAGGAGAAGGAGAGACGGTATTAACGGATGAAGGAGAGAGGTGAAGGGGAAAGGGGAATACACGTTAAAGGGTCTGATTGAAAGGCAGAAACGATAAAGGGTGAAATGAAGGGCAAGATGATGGAAGTGGAAGGAGGAGGAGGAGGAAAATAACAAGTGAAAACATTTGGTGAAGACGAAGAACAGGGATAGAAGAGGGGAAGAGTAGAAACAAGGAAAGAGTAGAGGAGGGAAGTAAAGGGAAGGAAGGAAGAGAATCGAAGAGGTGGAGAATTGGGTATGAATAATGTGCGTATCCTAGGCACACACACACACACACACACACACACACACACACACACACACACACACACACACACACACACATACACACACACATACACATATACACATTTTCCTGGCACTTTCTCATAACGTGTTTGAAAGAAATCTTCACAGTTTCAAAGTTACATATATCTTTATTTATTGATTTATTGGTCTCTCTCTCTCTCTCTCTCTCTCTCTCTCTCTCTCTCTCTCTCTCTCTCTCTCTCTCTCTCTCTCTCTCTCTCTCTCTCTCTCTCTCTCTCTCTCTCATTTATCTTCGTCACCTTTCTCCTCAGTTTGCTTTTCTTCCCTCCTCCTCCTCCTCCTCCTCCTCCTCCACCTCCTCCATCTTCCCTATCTTCCTCCACTTCTGTATAGCTGTCTTCACTTCCATCACATTCTCCCCTCCCTCCTCCTCCTCCTCCTCCTCCTCCTCCTCGTCTAAGCCTGTCTTTGCCCAATTAACCTCACCCCATCTCTTCCTAGCTCAATTATATACGCCATTATCTAGCTGCTGCTCCTTATTCTTCCCCTCTTCCATCTCCTCCTCCTCTTCCACCTCCTCCTCTACCTGCTCCTCATCCTCTTACTGCTTTTCTTTCATTTTTTCTTCATGTCATCTTCTTCCACTTCTTCCACTCTTTGTTGTTCTCTTCCTTCTCCTCCTCTTTTTGTTCTTCTTTTTTTTTTTGTAATCCTCTTCTTAGTGCTCATTTTTCTTTTTCTTTCTTCATATCTTCCACTTAGTTCTCCCGTTCTTCCTCCTCCTCCTCCTCCTAGTTATGCAAGCGCTCTATTCCAATTACGTGACATTACGGTACGAAAAATATATGAAAGCGGCGAAGGAAACAAATGTATTCCGGAAATAAAACGAACAAAATATTATTACTGTTTGCTAGCGTGGAAAATTACTTATCAGG
>NC_066560.1:4274475-4284475 GCF_024679095.1 Eriocheir sinensis
GGCAGCCTTCCGATTGGGTTCCAGTCACTTGTAGAGTGCCTCAAGGGTCAGTGCTGGGACTCATCCTCTTTATCATATATATCAATGACCTAGAATCAGGACTGAAATCCACAATATCGAAATTTGGTGACAACACCAAGGTGGATGGAAAGGCCCTCATAAAGACCGACTGCGAAATCATTCAGAAAGACCTCAATCACATTATCGAATGGTCGGAAAAATGGTAAATGTCCTTTAATGTTGACAAATGCAAAGTCATGCACATTGGGTCCCAAAACAGTAACCGCACATACATCATGAATGGGAAATTCTGCATGCGATACAAGAGGAAAAGGATCTTGGGGTCACTATCAGCAGTGACCTGAAACACGCAAATCACTGTAAAAAAGCATATAACAAAGCCAACACTATGCTCGGGTTCATAGCGAGGAGCTTCGAGTGTAAAACGCCAGACGTGATGCTATCCTTGTATAATTCCATGGTAAGACCGCACCTCGAGTATGCAGTACAGTTCTGGTCTCCTAATTACAGAAAGGACATTGATTTACTGGAAAGGATTCAACGACGGGCCACGAAGATGATTCCAACCTTAAGGGCTCAACCGTACGAGGAACGACTCAAGCGCCTCAATCTCTTTACATTGGAGAAAAGACGACTACGAGGGGATATGATTCAAGTCTGCAAGTACCCGAAAAAGTTCAATAACGTCGATTACTCCAAATTCTTTGAACTGCAAACCAACTCAAGAACTATAAATAACGGTTTACCCATTCAGTCGAGTCGATGTAACACGGACATTGGAAGGAGTTTCTTTTCAAACCGAGTCATCCGCCACTGGAACAATCTTCCCTCAGAAGTTGTAAATGCATATTCCATCAACTACTTCAAACATCGAATCGACGGTCATTTCACTGCGTCAAGAGTAAATTGAATATCAAGGTGCTTTCATTTGCTCCCCAGGCCCAAAGTGGCTGTCGAGCAGATTAAATCACCAAAGCGGGCAACCTCGTAATGAGCCAATAGGCTTTCTGTTGCCTTCATTTCCATGTTTCCATGTTTCCTCCTCCTCCTCCTCCTCCAGCTACTTCTTGTTGGGTGCAATCAAGGCCTGAAGGTGATTGGCGAGTCATGTGAATACTGAAGTGATTGGGTACAGGTGTGTGTGTGTGTGTGTGTGTGTGTGTGTGTGTGTGTGTGTGTGTGTGTGTTTAAAGAGAGAGAGAGAGAGAGAGAGAGAGAGAGAGAGAGAGAGAGAGAGAGAGAGAGAGAGAGAGAGAGAGAGAGAGAGAGAGAGAGAGAGAGAGAGAGAGAGAGAGAGAGAGAGAGAGAGAGAGAGAGAGAGAGAGAGAGAGAGAGAGAGAGAGAGAGAGAGAGAGAGAGAGAGAACAATAGGATGAAAGAGAAAGGCGCAGACAAGAGAGGTGGAAGGGATGAAGAAAAATAAAATAAAAAATAAAAATGAGTTTTTAAAAAGTGGATGACGAGGTAATGGGAAGGAGGAGGGTTTTTTTCCCTCCTCCTCCTCCTCCTCCTCCATCCGTATTTACCGACGAAGATTGTTTATCATCTCAACCGCTGGAGGTTAGAAGGACCGATTTTTTTTTAAATGGCGTGCTCATCGTAGAAAGAGACATTTTACGCACACTCGAAAAGATTAAAGTAAGCAAAGCTTTTGGTCCAGACAAAATTACCCTTAGGTTTTTAAATGAAAACAAACATCAAATTTGTAAACCGTTTTCTATCTTATTCAATAAATCTTTAACAGCTGGAAAAGTTCCGTCGGATTGGAAACAAGCAAATGTCACACCAATTTTCAAAAAGGGGGACAAGTCTCATCCAGGAAACTATCGACCAATTAGCCTGACATCGATTGTTTGTAAGTTAATGGAGACTATCATTCGCGACAATATGGTGAAATTATTCGAAGAAAATAATATAATAAATAATTCGCAACATGGCTTCCGTAGTAAACGTTCGTGTTTGACTAACTTGATTTTTTTCATTATATTTTTGAGGTGTTCGACGAAAACAGATCAGTAGATATCATATATCTGGATTTTCAAAAGGCATTTGATAAGGTCCCCCACAAACGGTTGCTCAGTAAACTATTGGCACACGGTATCTCAGGTAACATTCACAATTGGCTTGTGGACTGGCTCTCTGAGCGGAAACAGAGTAGTTCTAAACGGTGCTACATCTAACTGGCTCGATGTCAGAAGCGGCGTACCTCAAGGAACAGTGCTTGGCCCCATGCTCTTCTTAATTCATGTTAAAGATATCGATGATGGGCTCACTTGCAAAGTATCAAAATTTGCTGATACAAAAAATCGCAAGTAATGTAACTACGACACTCGACGAAGAAGCATTACACTCAGATCTAGATCGACTTGCACGTTGGGCCAATCAATGGCAAATGAAATTTAACGTTGACGAATATAAAGTGTTACACATCGGAAGCAATTGCGTTCAGTACGTAATGAATGGCCAACAACTTTCTGCAGTAAGTAAAGAAAAGGATCTTGGAATAACTATATCAAGCGATTTAATGCCCGGTCAGAATTGTTCAGAGGTAGTTAAAACCGCAAACAAATTGGTTGGCTTCATCGGACGAGTCTCTAATAATAAATCGGAAAAAGTAATATTAAAACTGTATAATTTGCTGGTTCGACCCCATCTAGAGTACTGTGTGCAGTTTTGGTCTTCCTATTTCAGAAATGACGTAGAAAAGTTAGAACGGGTTCAACGGAGACTAACAAAAATGATTCCTATTGGTTGAGAAATTTATCTTATGAACAAAGGCTTAAAGAAGTAAATTTATTCAGCCTATCAAAGCGAAGAATGCGAGGCGATCAAATAGAAGTGTTTAAAATGTTTAAAGGATACAGTGATATTAATGCTGAAGATTACTTTACAATTGATCGATCAAATAGAACAAGAAGAAATCACAATTTCAAAATAAGTGGTAAAAAATTCTCGCCGCACGAAGCCAAACACTTCTTCAATCGAGTTGTTAATGTTTGGAACTTTCTACCCTGTGATGTCGTTGATAGTACAACAGTTACGACCTTCAAGAATAGATTAGACAAGTATTTTGAATCCAACCAGCAACTAAGATATTACTCACTGTCGTAATAACGTCAAGTTCTTATCGTTTTTATCGCCCGGTTAGTGGTAGCAGTAATGGTAGTTCTTTCCTCTTTCCTACATAATTTCCATGCAGTTTTTCCATGCTGCATGGTTCTTTTTCCTTTCCTGCCAGCTTTGGCTGAAGGGATGGGGGGTGGGGAGGAGCCTTCGCCTTTGCTGTCCTTCATCTTTCACCTTTGACTAGATAGTTAGTGCAGCTTGTCACAAACAGCCTCATAAGGACCAGCAGGTCTGCTGTTGTTTGTTCTTCATTTGTGTTCCTCCTCCTCCTCCTCCTCCTCCTCCTCCTCCTCCTCCTCTTCCTCCTCCTTCTTCCTCTCCTCGTTATGATTAGCAGTATATTTCTTATTCCTCAAGTTAGTCTCAAGCTCAACCGCCTCAAGTGATCAATGATGTCAAATTTGTACAAGAGAAGGAGGAGAAGAAGGAGGAGGAGGAGAAGGAGGAGGAGGAGGAGGAGGAGGAGGAGGAGGAAGAGGAGGAGGAGGAGGAGGAGGAGGAGGAGGAGGGGAAGAGCAGGAGGAGGGGATGAAGAGGAAGAAAACGGAAAAAAGAAAATGAAGTAGGCTGGACTAACGAAGAAGAGAAGGAAGAAGTAAAAAATTGAAAAAAAAACTTTAAAAGGGACGGAATAAGAGGGAGAAGCATGGGAAGGAAAAAGAGGGAGAAGCATTAAAGGGGAACTATGAAAAAAGATAAAAGAGAGGTGTTGGGAAGCGGAAGACGGTGAGGAGGAGGAGGAGGAGGGGGGGAACTGGAGGAGAAAAAATAAAATATGAAGAGGAGGAGAACGAGAGCAGCTGGAGGAGGAGGGGAAAAAAAAGAGGAGGAGGGGGAAGAAGAAGAAGAAGAAGAGGAGAAGAAGGAGGAGGAGGAGGAGGAGGAGGTGGTGTCATGCGAGAAAGGGAAGGAAAACAATTGAGAGAGAGAGAGAGAGAGAGAGAGAGAGAGAGAGAAAGAGAGAGACAGAGACAGAGAGAGAATGCACTTACTATGGGAGTGGTGGTACGGGACACAATTCAACACCTCCACCCCCCACCTCCACCACCTCTCCACCTCCACTTCATCACCACGGCTGCCTTATCACCCTGTAAAGCCATCCACGCACCCTTATTACTGCAGTCACTCACCACCACCACCACCACTACCGCTCTACTCCTCTTTTCTACTACCTCCACCACCACCCAGACCATCGCCACCATTACTAATATCACCACAACCATTATTATCATCACCATTATCATCAATGTAAAAATATATTTGTAGAGGAGAAATTGAGAGAGAGAGAGAGAGAGAGAGAGAGAGAGAGAGAGAGAGAGAGAGAGAGAGAGAGAGAGAGAGAGAGAGAGAGAGAGAGAGAGAGAGAGAGAGAGAGAGAGAGAGAATAAGAATAAGAACTTTATTTCCATTGTTACAATGGTTATTCTTTTACATGAGACTTACGCTTACGAGAACATTAAAATGAAGTTAATACACAAAAGAAAACACCTATGTTAAAATTGAGTTAAATAACATTTGTGAGTTATAAGGTAAAAAGTATTAAACATAAAAAGCTAAAACGTTATCATCATAAAAGGTTAAAGTATACTTTAAAGTGTAATGATCAGAGTATGAGTAAGATGTAGTCAGACAATATAACATAAAATGGTGAGGCAGTCGGAGTGAAAGTGTAAAAAAAAAAGTCGATTGATCTAAAACAGTGGAACATGTCATGTAATATTCACAATTCAAATTGTTTGTTGAAAAGATGTATTTTCAGACGTGTTTTAAAAGTGTTAAGGCAGGTAGTATTTTTTACGTTGTTAGGAAAGCTGTTCCATAGTGTGGGTCCGGCAACTTGGAGGGACTTGGTGCCCAAGTTAGTGCTGCACATGGGGACGAAGAGCTGTTCAGATTGCCTCGTGCTGACGTTTAGGTTGTGCCTCTCGCCCACTGTTGGCAGCGGGAACGCCCAATTAGGAACTTTTTTATTAATGAGTTTGTAGATAATTACTCTGATTTCAAAAGTATGTTTCTGTTTTATTTTGAGCCAGCCAAGTTCTTTGATAAATGGAGTAGCGTGTTCACTCCTGGGAGCTCCTCCAAGTGCTACCTTTGCTGCAAAATTTTGTAGTTTTTGCACGCGATGTATTTGAGAAGCATTAGTAGCTCCCCAGATACTGATCCCATAATTAATTATACTCATGACTAATGACTGAATGACAGAAATTCTTGTTGTTTTATTAAAGTGTTCCCTTATTCTATTAACGTGCATAATTTTTGCGTATACTTTTTTGCTCATCTCGGAGATATGTGCATCGAACAATAAGTGGCTGTCAAAGTAAACGCCCAGGCTCTTAAGAGATGAACTGGGAGTGATAACGTTCCCGTCCACCTGCATGTGAGTGTCGGGAGGAATCTGTGAGAGGAGCCGCCTTGTTCCAGTGAACATGCACTGCGTCTTTTGTGCATTTAACAGTAGACCAATCTTATTAAAGTATTGTTTTGCAAGTTTAACAGTTTCTTCTCCTTTAAGATCATCTATGTAACCACTGTGAATAAGCTGGGTGTCGTCAGCATACTGGATTATTTGGCAGTTCGAGAAATAGCGCCTAAGGTCGTTTACATATATAATAAATAAAATTGGACCAAGTACTGATCCTTGAGGCACACCGTAGGACATGCTGGAGCTGTCAGACATACTGTTATTTATCCGCACCGATTGTGTTCTATCATTTATGTAATTCTGGAACCAGAAGGAATCTATGTTCATGTTGAGGCACTTGTTTAGCAATATTTCGTGACTGACACTGTCGAAAGATTTAGATAAATCGCAAAGGGTGATTAAAGAAATTTTCTTGTTGTCCATATTTGCGTAAAGTTCGTTAGTTAGTTTTAATAAAGCAGTATTAGTGGACAGATTGGGTCTGAAACCATGTTGTGTTTTGCTGAGCAGATTATTTGTTTCTAGGTATAAGGTAAGCTGAGATGCAACTATTTTTTCAGTTACTTTAGAAAGAATGGGTAGGAGAGAGAGAGAGAGAGAGAGAGAGAGAGAGACACAGAGAGACAGAGAGACAGTTTTTTCCTCATGCATTTTATATTGTTTTCTACAAGCTGTGTTTCAGTACTCTGCAGAGGAGGAGAAGGAAGAGGGGGAGGAAGAGAAGGAAGAAGTACAGACTCAGAGGAAAACTTCTCAAGGAGACTTTTTTTTCAGATTTCTTCTGTTTTACTTTTTTTTTCTTACCATCGCCGCATTTATTGGTTTTCTTGACACACACACACACCACACACCACACACACACACACACACACACACACACACACACACACACACACACACACACACACACACACACACACACACACGTTTTTCCATTATTTCCTAACATCGCTTTTGTCAATAATTTTCTCTTCCATTCGCTTACTACGTAGGTTACAGTTCTTTTCGTTTCATATTTCTTTCTTCCAATTCCATTAGTGCAGGTCCAATAACTCTCTGCAGGTCGCCTTTACACTTCAACACTAACTTTTCTTATAAATTGCTGGCCGTCGTGTGTTTAAAGATATCCTCTTTACCTTTGTATCTTTCACATTGTTTTCTTTATATTTTTCTTCTTTTCTCTTTTCTGCTTTCCTGTTATGTTATCTGTTACTCCTCTTTGTTTCCGTATATTTTATCTTTTCTCTATTTTGGTTTGTTGTTCTCCTATTTTCTTTCTCTGTATCGTTCTTGTTTTCTTATATTTTCTCCTCCTGCAATACTTTTTCTTACTTATCCCTACGCTATCCCTCGTTACTTTTAATTTCCTTCCTTTTCTTTCTTATACACTTATTTCTTTCCTTTTCTCTTTAATACACTTCCTTCCTTTTCTCTTTTATACACGTCCTTCCTCTTCTCTTTTATACACTTCCTTCCTTCCTTTTCTCTTTTATACAATTATTTCCCTCCTTTTCTCTTTTATGCATTTATTTCCTTGCTTTTTCAAACGTTTTCAGATGTTCATGCGAGGTCTGTTCCCCTTCCCTACTCCTTGCTTTTCCTTTCTTTCCCTTACTTTTCTTTTACATACTTCCTTTTCTAATACGTTTCCAGATATTCATGCGTCGTCTGTACCCCCCCTACTCCTTGTTTTTCATTTCTTTCCCATTCTTTTCCTTTCTTTTTCATACGTCCGTTTCTTATATGTTTTCAGATATTCATGCTTGGTCTGCTCACCTTCCCTACTACTTACTCATCCTTTATTTCCTTTTCTTTTACAGACATTTGTTCTCTGCCTTTTCTAATACGTTCTCAGATATTTATTTGTGGCCTGTTTCCCTTCTTTCCTTTTTTCACACATTTATTTCCTTCCTATTCTTACAGGTTTTCAGATATGTATGCTTCGTAAGTTCCCTTTGTGTTCTGTCAGCGAATGGCTTGCAAGTTCCTACGAGCATAAAGCGTCTCATTTAAGTATTGGATGAATGAATAAACGAACGAGTGCATGAATGAATTAGGAAATGTTATTGTTGGATTACGCACACACACAAGTATAGTAAAAGATTTTTAATGAGAGAGAGAGAGAGAGAGAGAGAGAGAGAGAGAGAGAGAGAGAGAGAGAGAGAGAGAGAGAGAGAGAGAGAGAGAGAGAGAGAGAGAGAGAGAGAGCTCTGGGGTTCATCAATTCCCTCGACGCAGAGACAAAAACAGTTGATATTGTGATGTTGGGCGAAGCCTTAGCGATGCCGCGCCCGATAGCTTGTTAGTGAGAGAGAGAGAGAGAGAGAGAGAGAGAGAGAGAGAGAGAGGCGGGGGGTCAGGCTGGCAGGCAGAAAATTAATGCCTTTCATTATCTTTTATTTATTTGATCTTCCTCGTGTTCCTCCTGTCAGGTTTTTCCTCTTTTTTTTGTTATGCTATTTTTGTTTGTTGTTTTTTGTTTCCTGCCTTTTATTTTCCCTATATCTCAATCACGTTATCAATCAGTTGCATGGAGTCTCTCTCTCTCTCTCTCTCTCTCTCTCTCTCTCTCTCTCTCTCTCTCTCTCTCTCCCACCCCCCACCCCACACACAAACACACACCGGATATCAACAGGAAAAGTCCCTTACCTGCCCATGTCGGTATACAAAAGAACGTTTGTTGAATGCACACAATTGATTTAGTTAGTTTATCTATGTGTGTGTGTGTGTGTGTGTGTGTGTGTGTTTATTTAGTGTCTATAGTTGTGTGTTTTCCTTTCTTCTCCTCTTTCATTTTTGTAGATTTTTTTATTGTTTTTGTATTACTTTCCCTCTTTCTTTGTTTTTCGTTATTCATTTTTTTTTTCCTCTTTCTTTGTCTCCATCTCTGAGTCTTTCTGTCTTTATCTGTTTTGTATTCCTTTCTGTCTCTCAGTCTGTCTTTTTCTGTCTATTCGTGTCGGTCTGTCTGTCTGTGTTTATCAATGTCTGTCTGTCTTTCTGTTTGTCTATGTCTGTCTGTCTGTCTGCTCTATGTCTATCTGTCTGTCTGTTTGTCTGTCTGTCTACGTGTGTCCGTCTTTGTCTGTCTGTCTGTTTGTCTGTGTCTTTCTGTGTCTGTCTATTTGTCTGTCTGTCTATGTGTCTGTGTCTATCTATCTATCTATCTATCTGTCTGTCTGTCTGTCTGTCTGTGTCTGTCTATTTGTATGTGTCTGTATGTCTCTCTCTCTCTCTCTCTCTCTCTCTCTCTCTCTCTCTCTCTCTCTCTCTCTCTCTCTCTCTCTCTCTCTCTCTCTCTCTCTCTCTCCATTTATCTGTCTTCCTTTTTATCTATCTCACACCGATTGATCTTGCATTTTATTTCCGGGATTTCAACACAAAGGGGTAAAATGCGCATTGATTTCCATATATCACTTGTGTTTCCTCTCTTTTTTCATGACCCAACGCTGTCCGACCGGAATAAAAAGAAATAATGGAAAAATATAATGAAAAAAATATAATCATAAACTCATTTCCACTTTGCATTTTTCGTTTTTTTCTATTTTTTTTCTTCTCTTTTCTCTGCTGCTGTTCCCCGGTGAAGTATTTTGCCTCGTCATTTTTTTTTTGTTACTTATAAAGAAAAAAAAAACACCTGATCCAGTTTGATTTAAGTAAATAGGTGTTTGCTTTTCACGGAGTTATTTTCTAGTTTGTTGTCATCGTCATTTGATTAGATAGTTAGTGTAGCTTGTCACAAACAGCCTCGTAAGGACCATCAAGTCTGCTGTTGTTTGTTCTTCCTTTGGTTTGTTCTTCCTTTGTGTCATTATTCCGGATTTTGCTTTAATTCTCTGCTGACTTATTATTTCCTTTAATTTTCATGTTTTCTACTTTTTTTTCCTTCTCTGATTAAGTTTGCCATTTGAATTAATATCATATGACTATTATTTTCTTGAGTTCTATCGTTCATACCTTTTGTTTCGCGCTGTTTACTTACTTTTAATATCTTTTGTCACGTTCTATGTATGCTGTGTTACCGACCTGCTCTATTTAAAATCACCTGTGTCGTCTAAATACCATGTCTTATTCAATGCTGTGTTACCGACCTGCTCTATTTAAAATCACCTGTGTCGTCTAATTACCATGTCTTATTCAATGCTGTGTTACCGACCTGCTCTATTTAAAATCACCTGTGTCGTCTAATTACCATGTTTTATTCAGTGCTGTGCTTCCGACCTGTTCAATTAATTACCTTCTTCTTTATCACATTTTATTCAGTGCTGTGTTAATGCTGTGTTAGTATATTATCACGACCTAACAGTGCTGTGCTATCAATCACTAATTAGATTTATTTATCACTTCGTTTTTTTATATTTTTTACCTCTTATATACGGAACTATATTATTTCTATTGTCTGTTTAATCTGTTTATCATTTGCTTTAT
>NC_066560.1:4291975-4302848 GCF_024679095.1 Eriocheir sinensis
TTCCCTCTCTCCTTTCATCTCCTTTGTCTTATAACTCTCTCTCTCTCTCTCTCTCTCTCTCTCTCTCTCTCTCTCTCTCTCTCTCTCTCTCTCTCTCTCTCTCTCTCTCTCTCTCTCTCTCTCTCTCTCTCTCTCTCTCTCTCTCTCTCTTTCTCTCTCTCTCTCTCTCTCCCTCTTTTTCTTCACCTCTAACTCACTATTTCCCTCTCATTTTTCCTCTCGTTCCTTGCCATTTTCTTCGCTTTCCCTTTTCCATTCCCTCTATATATCTCTCTCCCTCTCTTCATGTCTCCACCTTTCCCTCTCTTTCCTCCCGGATTCAAGGGGTGCGGGAGCTATTCTGAGCCTGCAACCCTAAACCTGATCGGGATTTCGTCATTTTCGTCGATCTGTAATCCTCTTTTAGCATCAGGACACTGTCTAAGCAGCTTTCTAACTCCCCCCATCAGGTTGGGCTGGCGACTCAACATTAATGATATACATTTTTTTAAGGGGAAAGAGACGAGTCAAGGACACACGAAGATGATGCAAAAATAGGAAGAAAAACGAACAACTCTCTTCCCTCGCTGAATAAAGACAAGAGAAGAAGGTAAATAGAAGGATCATATTAATTCCGAAATGTTCCTTGATGTTTTCCTCTTCAAAAAGTTTCGTCCTCCATATAAGAAGCAGTCCCCTCGTAAGCTCTTCCTTTCATACCGCTTCCAATAAGGTCAGAATGCCTGGTTTCACTCCCTACAATTTTTTAGTAAATAACGTAATTAAACGGGCTAATGGCTACATCCATCATATTAATTTTCCCTTGGTAATAGTATGGCACTAAAAGGCATAGGGAAAGGGAATGAAATTGAGTTATAGGGTTCTAGGGTTAAATGAAGGGGAATAACCGTTTAGTCTTCGGGGAGTTAGTGAAATGTAGTGACCAATCGCCGTAGAATTTCAGCAGCGCTTGTTTTGATTGCATTATTTTTTTTTCGTTATTGTGCGTTTACTCTCCTCACAATAACCAAGCAGCTCGTGGGCCCGTTATCAAGAAATCCACTCTTTCGCTGTCTCCATCATTCTCTTTCCTTTTTTACGTTCTTTCTGTCTGATTTTCATTCTTTCATCCTCTCGTCTACTCGTCTATCATTGTTCTTATTTCAACACTCCCTTTTCCTCCTCTCATTCTTTTCTCTTTTCTTTCCTCCTCTCTCCTCTTTAACCCCTCCACACTCACCCACACCACCCATCAGTCCACCATCTCATTTTTATCCTCCTTTCCTTTTTCCTTCCACTTCATCTTTTTCACCAAACCGCACCCACCAACCCGCCTGTTTTCCTTCTTTTTTCCTCTTTCCTTTCCTCCCTCCTCTCTGTCTCTTCACCTCCGTCCCTTCCACCCCTCCCCGACTTCCCACACGCCACATATTGTTTAAAAAATGATGGAAGGTCACATTATTTACAGCGTTGGGAAGCAAAGGTGAAAGTGATGTGCATAATTCTTTTACATGAGCGGGGTAAAGGGGAAACGGAAAGGTACTGAGCGAGGCAGCCAGTCACTCCATTCTTTTTTTCACCTGTCCATCTCTCTCTCTCTCTCTCTCTCTCTCTCTCTCTCTCTCTCTCTCTCTCTCTCTCTCTCTCTCTCTCTCTCTCTCTCTCTCTCTCTCTCTCTCTCTCTCTCTCTCTCTCTCTCTCTCTCTCTCTCTCTCTCTCTCTCTCTCTCTCTCTCTCTCTCTCTCTCTCTCTCTCTCTCTCTCTCTCTCTCTCTCTCTCTCTCTCTCTCTCTCTCTCTCTCTCCACGTCGGCTAATGGCAAAACAGCGGTCCCTTTTGTTAATTAGCCCCAGACAGGTGTCACGTCTTGCCTTTCTCTCTCCTTCAACCTGTCCTCCTCCTCGTCCTGCTCTTCCTCTTCCTCCTCCTCCTCCTCCTCCTCCTCTTGCTCCGCCTCTTAGTCCTCATTATTTTGCTTTCCTTACCTGTTCTCATTATTTCTCATATATTCTCTTTCTCCCCTCCTCCTCTTCCTCTTCACCACCAAGACCTCCTCCTCTCCCTCCTCCTCCTCCTTCTCTTTGGGCTCCCCGTCATACATTCCCATTTTTGCTCTTTACCTCTTCCTCTTTATCCCCTGCTCTTTATCCCCTGCTCTCTCTCTCTCTCTCTCTCTCTCTCTCTCTCTCTCTCTCTCTCTCTCTCTCTCTCTCTCTCTCTCTCTCTCTCTCTCTCTCTCTCTCTCTCTCTCTCACCGGACTCCTCCCATACCTCTTCTTCCAGACTCTCTTTGCAAACTTTCCTTCCACCTTGTCTTTCTCTCCATCCATCACCCCCTTCCTTCTTCCCTCCTCCACTCTCGTCCCCCTTCCTCTCCTCTCCCTTCCTCCCTTTTTCTCCCCCTCCTTTCCTCCTCCTCCTCGTCTCTCCTCTCAATATGTATCCTGCCACTTCCTAGGCCCGTTGTTTTCTCTCCCTTCCCTTCCTCCCTCTCTTTGTCATCTCTTTCCTGTATAATTTCTTTCTTTCCTCCCCTTCCCCCTTCCTTTATTTTCTTCCTTATTGTTTCTTTTTTCTTAACCTTTCCTTCCTCTTTCCCGTTTCCTGCCATCCGTATTCTCTCCTCTTCCCTTCCTTTCACATTCCTTTCCTTCCGATCTCTTCCTTACTTTCCTTTCGTTTTCTTTTCCTTCTTTTCATTTTCTTTCATTTCCATTCGTTTTATTTTCTTCCCTATCTTTTATTTTCCTTTCTTTTCCGTCCCTTCTTTTCCTTTCCCTTCCCTCCCATTCCCCTTTCTTATATATCTTTCCTCCACTATCCCGTCCTCCTTTTCCCTCCTTCCTCCTTCCTTCCGCTCCATTTTTCCCTCCCTCCTCCTCTACATTTTAACACCCCCCAAAAGAGAGAGAGAGAGAGAGAGAGAGAACAGACAGACAGACAGACAAACAGAACAGTTCCCCTCGTATCCTCTTGAGCTTTCCACTTCGCTTCGTGTGTGTGTGTGTGTGTGTGTGTGTGTGTGTGTGTGTGTGTGTGTGTGTGTGTGTGTGTGTGTGATCGATAGATAGATAGATAGATAGATAGATATGGCTTTGTTCGTTTATTTTTTTTTTTACTGGCATTAATGTATTTTTATCATCTGTATTCTTTTTGTTTTAATTAGTTTTTCTTGACCTTTTTAATTTCATGTTTTTCGTTTCCATTTTTTTCTTCATTTCCTTCTTTTTTTCTTTGGTTCTCCTTTGGTTTTGCTATTCACTTTTTTTCCCTCTTCCTTGTTTTGGGTCTCATTTGGTGTTATGCTTTTCACTTTTCCTGTCTTTCCTCTTTTCTCTTTTTTCTTTTCATTTTGTGTTTTGCGTTTACATCTTTTCTTCCTTTTCGTGTTCTCCTTTTTCTTTTCGTCTTGCCATTTCCATTTCCCTTTCGTCTTTCTGCTTTGCTTTGTTTTGGTTCTATCTATTTTTGTAGCCGTTCACTTCCTATCTATTTTTTTTCCTTTTTATTTCCTGTTTTTTTCTCTTTCCTTTTCGTCGTTCTCGTTTCGTCTTGCCATTTCCATTTCTCTTTTGTCTTTCTGCTTTGCTTTGTTTTGGTTATATCTATTTTTGTAGCCGTTCACTTCCTATCTATTTTTTTCCCTTTTTATTTCCTGCTTTTTTCTCTTTTCTTTTCGTTGTTCTCGTTTCGTCTTGCCATTTCCTTCTTGTCTTTCCTCTTCGCTTTGTTTTGGTTCTCGTTTGGTGCTGTCGTTCCCCTCCTTCGTGCTTGTTTATGTTAATGAAGGAAGGAAGGAAGGAAGGAAGAGCCAGGACGCTGAAATAAATGGTCGCTTATTCCTTGCTCTAAATGAAATGCAAATGAAAGCGAGGGTTTTCATAAGCTCGGCGCCTCTTCGGAAAGGCTGCGCCACCCCTGAATGGAGGAAGGAGAAAAGAGCGGAAAAAAAAGGAATACTCGGTGGGTTAAAAATAGGAAGGGAAGGGAAGAATATAATTATCGAGGAAGGGTCAGTTGGTTAGAGGGGAAAGAAAAAAAGGAAAAGGACTGAAAATAAGAAGAAAGGGAAGGGGGGAAAAAAAGATATGTTGGTAAAAATGAAAAATGAGGAAAAGGAAGGAAATTGATGTTTGTTCAACGTTTAATGATCATAAAATATACACATGAAAGGTTGAAAATAGGAAGGGAAGGGAAGAATCGAGGCAGGGTCAGTTGGTTAGAAGGGAAAGAAAGAAGGAAAAGGACTGAAAATAAGGAGAAAAGGAAGCTGGAAAATAGAAAAAAAGATTAGTTGTCAGAAAAGAAAAATGAGGAAAAGGAGGGAAATTAATATATAAAATTGTTCAACGTTTAAAAGGAAGCTGGAAAAAAAAGATAAGCTGGCAGAAAAGAAAAATGAGGAAAAGGAAGGAAATTAATATATAAGTTTGTTCAACGTTTAATGATCATAAAATTTACGCAGGAAAGAATTAGAAGAAATTGAAAGAAAAAAAAAAAAGCTCAATGGATCACACGTATCTATTATTCACCGTTGAAAATACTTTAATACCACGACTTATATGTTTAAGAAAAGTTGAATAAAAGAAAATTTCAACTTACTGTGTGATAAGATTTCCTCAACCCCAAAACTCATCTCCAAAGTTTAATGTTTTATGGAAAGAGGAGAGGAAAGTTGAAGTGAGCGACGAGACGTGTTCCAGAGCCTATTTATATGCTTCGATTAGACGGGAGAACTGTTAATTAAGTGGAAATATGAAAACACTTCAAAAGATGTAGTGGATATTAATAGGAAACGTGATATACAGTTGGGAGCAAACGCTAGAGCTGTGCGTCTCGGCGGTGATCGTCTCCCTCCCGTTCACCCTTTGAGCCTGTTGCGGGAGAGAGCCCATTACCCCGATACAGAGCTCGTGCAACATTTGAGTTATCGCAGTGTGCCTTTCCCAGGTTTCCCCAGGTACCCATTTATCGACCAGCTCGGAAGGAAGGATGAATAGCTGGGTGGACTGCACGCTGACTGCCCAGACCGGGATTCGAACACAAGCCCGCAGATTCGTAGGTAGAGAGTCCGGCGTAGGCAAATTATCGTACTCATCGCATTGTATTTTCGTAGTTTCGCAACGATAACTATGGCAAAAAGGAAAAAAAGAGCATCAATAAATAACAGCTTTAACGTTAACTTTAATTTTCTATCGGTATTGGTGCAGGTACGAGAGTTTGAGGCTTAAAAATGATAAATACAATGTGCTGAATACGATAATATGGCAACGAAGGTAGGGACTCTAACTACTATACCGCGGAGGCGACGTTTTTTTAGTTGTATGTGTTGGAGGTTAGATTTCCTCGCCATCCCGTCCCATTCTCTCACTGCTCTCCACTCGATCGCTTCTTGCACAATATTGCCATTGACTGTATTTCAATTGGCGATGATTATGAAGCGAACGATCGCCATTATTTCTCTTTAATTACCAGAAATGAAGAAAAACGAACAATGAAACGTTCTCGTCACTCTTATTTTAGCTTTCGTAAATGCAGGAATTTTTTTCAATCAAGGCATCGGACATTTTAACGATCTCTCTCTCTCTCTCTCTCTCTCTCTCTCTCTCTCTCTCTCTCTCTCTCTCTCTCTCTCTCTCTCTCTCTCTCTCTCTCTCTCTCTCTCTCTCTCTCTCTCTCTCTCTCTCTCTCTCTCTCTCTCTCTCTCTCTCTCCAGCTGTTTCCAGGATGCGTGTAATATCTCCCTTCTATACATTTTAATTTCTGAACATGACTGAAACTGTGAAACATGATTGCACCTGGTGCTAATAATATATATAGTTTCTCTGAAAGTTACCTAACGAGAAGGTAGAGAAGCGTATCTTACATCCCTTCTCTACATTCCAATTTGCGATCATATTCATGTTCTCTCTGAATGTTAACTAATGTGTCTGTGTAAATGCCTTTCATATTGCTTTTTTCTATATTCTAATTTGCGGTAAAATACTAATATATTTATCACTTTATTTCTTCCATCGTTCATGAATTTAGAATCGTATTTTATTCCTCTTCTCTGTATTTCAATTTGCGATCACATGTATTTTCTCCGAGTGTTAACTAATTTGTATGTATAAAAGTGTATCTTATTCCTCTTACCTGTATTTCAGTTCGCGATAGTATATGCCTTTCTTTAGAACCATACCTTATTTCCTTTCTCTGTATTTCAATTCGCGATAGTATATACCTTTCTTTAGAACCATACCTTATTTCCTTTCTCTATATTTCAATTCGCGATGGTATTATGTATTTTTCAAGAACCGTACGTTATTTCCTTTCTCTGTATTTCAATTCGCGAGAGTATTTGCCTTTCTCCAGAACAGCACCTTATTATTTCCTCTCTATTTCAATTCGCGATGGTATTATGTATTTTTCAAGAACCGTACGTTATTTCCTTTCTCTGTATTTCAATTCGCGAGAGTATTTGCCTTTCTCCAGAACAGCACCTTATTTCCTTTCTCTGTATTTCAATTCGCGATAGTATATACCTTTCTTTAGAACCATACCTTATTTCCTTTCTCTATATTTCAATTCGCGATGGTATTATGTATTTCTCAAGAACCGTACGTTATTTCCTTTCTCTGTATTTCAATTCGCGATAGTATATGCCTTTATCTAGAACCGTACGTTATTTCCTTTCTCTGTATTTCAATTCGCGATAGTATATGCCTTTATCTAGAACCGTACGTTATTTCCTTTCTCTGTATTTCAATTCGCGATAGTATATGCCTTTCTCCAGAACTGTGCCTTATTTCCTTTCTCTGTATTTCAATTAGCGATAGTATATGCCTTTCTCCAGAACCGTGCCTTATTTCCTTTCTCTGTATTTCAATTCGTGTTGGTATATCTTTCTCTAATAGCATACATTATTTCCTTTATCTGTATTTCAATTCACGATAGCATATGCCTTTCTCTGAACCATACCTTATATCCTTTCTCTGTATTTCAATTCGCGATGGTATAAGTCTCTCTCTAAAAGCATACCTTATTTCCCTTCTCTGTATTTCAATCATTTATATTTCCTCTAAATGTTAACTAGAGATGCATGTAGAAGCCAATCGTATTCCCCTTCCCCATATTATAATTTCAGCAGTGGACGCACCTCTCAATATGTTGCCACTCCTTATATCTCAGTTGACGTGAAATGGAGCGAGTAATGATGACAATGATTTCCTGCATTATATTTTATTATTGAGAAAGGGGAAAAACAACGTATTAGTCCCTCTCCACCCGTAATGGAACACTCTTTCTGCCTCTCGTTCTGTTTTCTTCTGTTGGGGCACCGTCTAGCAAGTGGACCTTTATGTTCCTGTTTTTGTTTCTTGCCCTTGAGCTGCCTCCCTGACTGTAAAATAAAAGTCCATGTTAATCATCGTCTATCTCCGGTGCTCCCTTTTATCCCTTCCTTTTCAGTTTTTTAATGCGAGAAAAAGAAGACTCAGTAGTACACTTTTAGTTTTCGAAATGGGGACAGCAACGTATGAAGAGTAGTTAATCACCGTGTCCTTTGAGCGCTTTATTTTCTCTTGGCTCTCAGTATTCTAATAAGCGAAAAGGGAGATTCTCGTGATGTTTATTTTTCTTCATTGTTTTGAGTTACATAGAAGTAATTGAAGTGTTTGTAAAGAGATCCGATGTTTTCTTTATCCTTGTATGTTTTGAATCACGAAAAAAGTAGTAAGATACTGATAGCTTTATTTATGTTCATTTTCAATCACCTAACAGTAGTAGTAGCGTTTTAAGAGGAGTCTGTTGATACTTTTTTTCTCTCCATTGTATTTTTAGTAAAGGTAGAAAAGACGTTTCAAAGGAGATCCTAGTGGGTTTTTTCTCTGTTCCTTGTGTTATAAATAACGTAAATGTTGTAGAAACGTTTCATATTTATCTTTACTGTATTCATATCCTCCGCCAGTGCCTCCTTCCCTATGAGCCTCCCTCCCTTCTTCCTTCTCTCCCTCTCACCTGTTTTCCTACGTATAATCCCTAACCATCACCTGTTTACCCAGTCCTCCCTCCCTCACCCCTTGCCTAATCCTCCCTTACCTATTAGCTCTTCCCTCCCTTACCTCACATTCTCTCTTACTCATTCTCAAATTGATATGTACGCAGGTAATGGATGGTTGAGAGAGAGAGAGAGAGAGAGAGAGAGAGAGAGAGAGAGAGAGAGAGAGAGAGAGAGAGAGAGAGAGACCAAAGTAGGATAGCCGTGTGTTAATTAGCAGCCTTGTTTCCTCTCTATTATTGCTTAAGGAGGAGGAGGAGGTGGTGGTGGTGGAGGGGGTGTGGTGGTGGTGGTGGCGTGTATTACCAAGTTCAGATGAGGCCTATGTATGCAGGAGCCATCAGCAGCAATTGTAGTAGTAGTAGTAGTAGTAGTAGTAGTAGTAGTAGTAGTAGTAGTAGTAGTAGTAGTAGTAGTAGTAGTAGTAGTAGTAGTAGTAGTAGTAGTAGTATGATGTAGTCTCCTTCCCTCCTTTAATCTTACATTTTAACTCTCCTCCCATTCTTCCGTCTTTATTCCCTTCCTCTCTCCCTCTCTCTCAATGTCTCCTTTCTCTCTATCTTTCGCGCTATTCCTCCCTCTTTGTTATCTTCCTTTGCTCCCTTTATCATTCTATATAGGCTTATCTTCCCCCCCTCCTTCCCTCCTCTCTTCCTTTCTCGTTGTCTGCCACGTTCCGTCATGTCCTCTCGCCTTCCTTCCCCTCCTATATCTTCCTCTCCCACTCCCTCCCTTATCTCTCTCTCTCTCTCCCTACGTCTCCGTCATTCTCTCCACTTATCCTTCTCCAATTACAGCTCCCTACTTTCCTCCGTTTACTATTACAGCAACAACAACAACAACAACTATACTACTACTACTACTACTACTACTACTCACTCGTTCTTTGTTTGTCTTTCATTATTTTTTGTTTGTTTCCTTATTTACTTGCTCCACCTTTTACCTACTCACTCATTTTCCGCCCTTTTTATTCATTCCTTTCCTTTCTCTCTCTTTCTCTCCTTCCTTTCCATCGTTCACCTCCTGTTGTCACTTTTCTTTTCCTTTTAATATTATCTCCCTTCTATCTCGTATCCCTCTTACTCTTTTCTCTCCTTTCTTCTTTCCTTCATTCCCTCCACCACTCACTCACTCACTCACTCACTCACTCACTACCCTACTCACTCACTACCCTACTCACTCACTACCCTACTCACTCACTCACTCACTCACTACCCTACTCACTCACTCACTCACTCACTCACTCACTCACTCACTCACTACCTTACTCACTCACTCACTCACTCCTTTCAGCCAGCCTCATCCAGGTGGTATACAAGGCCTGATTAGCATCCGTCGTCTCACCTGCCAGGCCACGACTACCTGCTCCTGCCCTTCCACCAGGTAAGTCTTCCTACCTGTTTGGCTTCTTGGTGGATCAGTATTATCAGCATTGAAGTTATGATTAGTATTAGAAGATTAGGAAACTCATGGGAAGACCAGTAGTAAGACGAGGAAGGCAGAGATGGATCCTGGGAAGTAAGAGAAAGAAGAGAGAGAGAAGAGAGAGAGAGGAGGAAGTTTTAGCGAGGCTCAGAACTATGCACCGAGACCTTATTGTGTGTTATATGAATGGGGTGGCTGTGAGTGGCGGCGACGGGACGATGACCCGCACGGTGACAGTATTTCCTACCTTACCTGGCGACGGGGAGAGAGGTGAGAGATTACTGTTATTACCATTCCTATCGCTATCTCTATTATCATTTTCATTATTATTATTATTATTATTATTACTATCATTATCATTATTATTATTATTATTGGTATCATATCCTCGACCCCGTTTTCTCGAACATATCAACAACATCGACCCAATTATCTCGAACACACCAACAGCCTCGATCCCGTTAGTGCGATTAAGAGGTTGAGAAGAGGCTTAAGTGAAATAGGGGGGAATTAAGAGGCTTAGAAGAGGATTAAGAGGTCTAGAAGAGGAAATGGAAGAGGATTACGAGTCTTAGAAGAGGAAAAGGAAGAGAATTAAGGGTTTAGAAGAGGACCAAGAGGTAAAGGATGAGGATTAAGGGGTCTAGAAGGGAATTAAAAAGAAAAGGAAGAAGATTAAGAGGTTTAGAAAGGATTGAAAGCTTTAAAAGAGGTTTACGAGGAGGAGGAAGAGGATTAAGAGGCTTAGAAGATGATTAAGAGGTTTAGAAGAGGATTAAGAGGGGATTAAGAGGTTTAGAAGAGGATTAAGAGGTAAAAGAAAAGGATTAAAAGGTTTAGAAGAGAATTAAGAGGTAAAAGAAGAGGATTAAGAGGTTTGCAAGAGGCTTACGAGGAGGGGGAAGAGGATTAAGAGGTGTATAAAAAGATTAAAAGGAAAGGAAGAGGAGTAAGAGGTTAAGAAGAGGATAAAGTGGTTTCCAGGAGGTTTACGAAGAAGAGGAAGAGGATTAAGAAGTTTAGAAGAGAATTAAGAGAAAAAGGTAGAGATTTAAAAGGTTTAGAAGAGGATTAAGAGGAAAATGTGGAGAATTAAAAGGTTTAGAAGAGGATTAAGAGGAAAAGGTGGAGAATTAAAAGGTTTAGAAGAGGATTAAGAGGAAAAGGTGGAGAATTAAAAGGTTTAGAAGAGGATTAAGAGAAAAAGGTGGAGAATTAAAAGGTTTAGAAGAGGATTAAGAGAAAAAGGTGGAGAATTAAAAGGTTTAGAAGAGGATTAAGAGGAAAATGTGGAGAATTAAAAGGTTTAGAAGAGGATTAAGAGGAAAAGGTGGAGAATTAAAAGGTTTAGAAGAGGATTAAGAGAAAAAGGTGGAGAATTAAAAGGCTTAGAAGAGGATTAAGAGGAAAAGGACGAATATTAAGAGGATTA
>NC_066560.1:4302948-4315448 GCF_024679095.1 Eriocheir sinensis
TCCAGATTTGTATGACAGCAACGCAGTAGTAAATATCTATCTCTCTCTTAGAAATAAGAGTAGGAGTAAAGGTAAGGTGCCATTTTGTCCTTGAAAGGGGAATGGCTGTCAATATGTTGTGGCTGTCTGTCATTTTGTTCCTTACTGTTGAAATCTCTGTTGAGCTGTACTTTAAGATTGGGATCTGAACACCTGGCAAGGGACTCTGAATCTCCAGTAACTAGATACCTTTCTCTTTCAGGGGGTTTATCCTTGGTTGTGATGGCAACAAGGGAAACTTTTGTATATTTAATTAACCATGTCTAGAGAAAAAGGAAGTTTGGGAGAGCACTGCATCACTGACTTAGTGGTGAATTATATGGAGTGGATTGATTCCTTTTTGCTAACTCTAGTTATGCTTTTTAGTATTCATATTTGGGCAAATTTTCCTGATTGATTGATATTCAAACAATTATTCATAATATGCTAAAACCTTGATTTTCTTTCTTTTTATTAATAGTGGAGAGATGCTATGGATTCACATGTCCTTGAGGGGATTTATAAGGTGCTTGAAGCTATCTAAATTATTGCAACTTAAAGTTTACAAACATTATTTGCTAAATTAATTTCTTGATGCAAATGAAGCACATTGTGTTTGTTCATGTTTGCTGTAGGGTCCGTTCAGTCTGTGTAGGCGAGCTGCATCATCCCTTATGGTCATTTGTGAGTTCAAAATCAGGGCAGTTAATGACGCACAAGTATGTCAGTCAGAATATAGTTGTATTAGATTGTCAGTTGTGGTGTAAATCAGATGGGGTTAAAGTTATATGGGAGTGTCAGAAGTCCTGTGTCAGCTTTAGGGAGTCTGGGCCATCCAGTTTGTTGGTGAGGTGTGTCTGTCTTCCCTTACCCTGTGAGTCCTCTTACCCACTCGTCGCATACCCATTCCTTGGGACTTTAAAGGGAGTAGTCTTGTTATGGTTCATCTAGAAGCTCCTGCGCACTGGGCAAAATTTGACGAGCATTTGATCATTGTCATTATCTTCTGTTTAGTGTTTTGTTTTTCCATAATTTTTTATGAGGTTAGACAGTCAATGATACAGTCCCAGCCATTTCTGTCCATTACCTCAGCCTCTCCAATGCCTAATGCTGCTAAATCCTCTTGAACACATGGGTGGCAAAACATTGATTTTGGTAAAAACTCTTGTCTGTTTTTAATCTGTATTCTGTCAATCATAGACATGTAAACCTAAGCCTTGGCCACCTCCACACCCAGGATGAGTGCTGTGATAATTTCTGTGGAACTCTTCTGCAATGCACTTTATGAGAAAGAATAAGAAACACTATTGAAAAGAAGTCTTGTCCTTCAGGCTCACTTTCATCACAATGTGTTCACAACATTTTGGCCTTCCCTGCTCAACACCCAAGACCAAAGCCAAACATTTTTTTCATTTGTTCTTTACTCATCTTACAATGCTAAGCCTTGCTGTGACAGCTGCATACTTAACCACAGTTTGTAGAGTGGGTGCCATGGCTGGGGGTGTATATTTACACAACATGCTCTCTGCTCACTTCATTGAAGTGTAAAGGCATAGTTAACTAGCTTAATTGGAACAGATTACTACTCAGACTTGTATCTCGTCAAATTTGGCCAGGTGTGACACCACCTTTAGTTTTGAAGTTGTATTCATTCTTCTTCCATGGATGTCTTTAGCTTTGTCATTGCGTCAGATACTTTTGCTTCTCTGTGTAGGAAGCTGGCACATGGCGGTGAATGCCCTCCTGACAGGTTACAGTTGAGCATGGAGGGTAAAGCAGCAAGGCAGAAGGTCCAGGACATTCTTATTAAGTATCTACATCTTAATGTTAGGAGCAATTTGATATGAGTTAGGGTTTTAATGACACTACTTGTCTATTGCTTTAGTTATCTAAGATGAGGGTTTGCTTTTGTTGACATAGATCAACTTTCCACCACAGAAACTGATGTCAACTGAGTGTGACACAACAGTGTCAGGTGGAATGCTCACAGCAGAAGAGTTGAGAAGCTAATTCAAAAGTTTTGTGTAGTTCTGAAATATTTGGCAGTCCTCTAAGTCATCCCTGCCAGCACTCCTCCATGCTAGAATTAGTCCCCATGTCTCCTGGCTCTTAGCCCTACATTAAGATGCATGGTTTTATGGCATAGTAGCATCATTCATTATCCATTTCATTACAGACACTTTATTTTACCTTTCTTTTATTTTCTTTCTTATTTTTTTGATTCAGCATCATTTTGGTTATTCTAAGCATTGCATTGATGTAGGATCATTTAGATTTTAGCAATTTTTTTCCAAGAAATTAGGACAAGGTGACTTTGAATCAGGGGCTGTATTTTCAGTGGGTTGTGAAAATAACTAAATTAAATTATTTTTCAAATTACTAATTAACAAATGTGCTCCTCCATGATTCATCTCCCAACTTCCCGCTGTAGAAGCTGTGGTATGCAGCCCATGTCTTCGCTGGTGTTTCCTGGCATGAGGGTTCTGATATTTTAAGGAGGTGCCACACCTCATTCACAGGAGTGTGGCTTTCAGTAGCAAGGAATCAGGCATTAAGTCAAAAGATTGACATGTAGTGAAGATTGGGATTCAAGGGCCGTGAGTAGGTAGTCTGTGCCTGCAGAAAGAGTGACTGCCAGTTACGCAAATCATCACAGTGTCTTACTTAACACCCAAATTTAAGCCACTCCACAGTTTGTTGGCTTCCGCAAACCATCACTGCAAAGACTGCAGGAATTTCTCGTATATTATATGGTGAGAAGCTGAAAACCTAAAAGTTTATGTACAGTTTTTTTGTCATTGATGCTTTATAGAAAAGGAAACAGACTGGGAGTTGTTTGGGTTTGGTGGTTTCAAAGCCTTTGTGTTGACTGTGGGACTGGATCACCAGTGTGAATGCACTCATTACCTGTATGGCCAGTGTTAGGAGTAGCTCCCACCAGCTGTGGTATTATTTGGGCTAGAAGCAGCTGGGATGATTGAAAATAGCATTCCTACAAGGCTAAGCTGCAAAATAAATAGACTTAATTTATAAACATTGATAGGACCTTACATTTACTACTCAGTTAAGGGGGGGGAGGGCTGGGTTTGTACATGTTTCATCATCATTAGGCTAGTGATTTGGTTGTCCCCAATGCCTGTCACCATTGTTTCTCGATCATTTTGTTTTTTTATTTTTATTTTCCCCCACCTTTAATTTGACCCCCACCCCCCACCTCGTCACCACCGGCCGAGTGTGAAGGAAACCAACCGGCCACACCTCCGCCATGACTCACAGTTTCCCGGGCTGTCCCCCTCTTAGATCGAGTCGTGCCGTGTGATTGTTGACGACCGGGGAAAACCCACGGGGGAAGGCATCGTGATATTTGCCGACAAGAAAGGTGCCACACTGGCCGTCAAGAAGTGTCACGAGGAGTGCTATTTCCTCACCAGGTATAGTTGGTTGTCGTGCTGTCACACTACTACTACTACCACTACTGCTACTACTACTACTACTATTACTGTTAATGGCTGGGGGCTGAGGTGCTCACACACACACACACACACACACACAAATGTGTGATAATTGTATACAGTACACACACACACACACACACACGCACACACGCTTGATGATTGTATACAGAACACACACACACACACATACACACACACACAAGCTTGATAATTGTATACAGGTCATACACACATGTATACACGCACACACACACATGCGTGATAATTGTGTACAAAACGCACACACACACACACACATACGTGATAACTGTATACAGAACACACACACACACACACACACACACACACACACACACATACATACATACATACATACATACATACATACATACATACACACACACACACACACACACACACACACACACACACACACACACACACACACACACACACACACACATATGCGTGATAACTGTATACAGAACACACACACACACACACACACACACACACACACACATACATACATACATACATACATACACACACACACACACACACACACACACACACACACACACACACACACACACACACACACACATGCGTGATAACTGTATACAGAACACACACACACATGCACGATAACTGTATACAGAACACACACACACACACACACACACACACATACATACATACATACATACATACATACATACATACATACACACACACACACACACACACACACACACACACACACACACACACACACACACACACACACACACACACACATGCGTGATAACTGTATACAGAAACACACACACACACACACACACACACACACACATGCGTGATAACTGTATACAGAACACACACACACACACACACGTGTGATAACTGTATACAGAACACACACACACACACACACACACACACACACACATATGCGTGATAATTGTGTACAGAATACACACACATGCGTTATTATTGTACACACACACACACACACACACACACACACACACACACACACTGTCCCATCTCCACATCCACTCTTATCCAACTTTTCCTTAAAATCATGAATGTTTGTGCAAGAAACATTTAAGAATTTAAGGAGAAGTTGGATAAGAGTGGATATGGAGATGGGACAGCGCGAGCGTAGCTCTTTTCCCGTATGTCACAACTAGGGCAACTAGGTAAATACACAAACAGCAGTTCCTTATGGTGACAACATGTAATATATATATATGTGTTTAATACCAAAAACATCACCTTCGTTTGTTGCACACACACACACACACACACACACACACACACACACACACACACACACACACACACACACACACACACACACACACATGTGGTTGCCATTGGAGTGAGTGTTAGGATTGGGAAGTGAAGTCATGGGTGAGGTGATTCACACATTGCAGTGGGTACAATAATAGAGGGCTGGGAGTGGAGGCCTAGACAGATAGGTGGTTTTGGGGCTGCAAAAGAGAATGCTGTCCTCTCACACATGAAGCACATGAACCAAGGTATGCAACAATCAAGGAAATATCACAGAACACTAAATTTTTTTTCATGTCTTGAATGTCAATGTTCAGTGGATGTGTGGAAAAGTAATTGAATGAGAAAAATTGTGCCCTGACAGTTTGTTGTACATGTGAGGAGTATTGATCACAGGCCATGACGGTGAATTCATGAACCCCATGACATATTTGCAGGTTGTGAACAGATGCTTGTGAAGTAGAGGAATATCTATGCTAAAGTCTGTAAAATCACAAGCCTGTGGACTTTCTAGTCCATGGTGAGTAGAAGCCTTGATGCAGCAAGAAGTGGGAGTTATTTGTGCTCCACTTGGCCTGTCAAGTTCATCAGTTTCTCAGTATAGTTAAGAAAGTTGAAGAGAAAGAACAATAAATTTATTTGATGAAATAGTAATCAAGTTTTGATTTTTGACTGTAAAGGCATTTTTCCACCTTTCAATTATGAGAAATTCAAGTAATTATAAAATTGCATTTTTTATCACTGCTAATAATCATCATAGTCAGCATTTCTATACTTTTGTTGATCATCTGATTGTTGTGTGCACTTTTACACATGCTCATCTACTATATGCAGAACCCTTACATATTTTGTGGCTAAGACACATCACCAGGGCAGTAAGGGAGTGGTGGGAATGAGGGAGGGAGGAAAGACTGGGTGAAGGGAGTGAGGGGGAGAGGGGAATTTGAGTTACCTGTCTAATATTAAGTTAATCGTTGGTATATGGTGTTGCTAAACTGTGGTAGTGTTACTGCATTGTGTTTGTAGATGTAATTATAACTTGTGTGGAACATTGTCAGGCAAATCTTCATGAAAAAGTTGAGCATAATGATATTGGTTTATACTGTAGCGGTGTCCAGGCTGGCTCTGTGCCGAAATGTTCGTCTCCTGTCAGGAAGGACACGAGTTCATGGTGCCAGGCTTGGGGCACTCTGGTCGCCCTAAGTTGTGTTACCTGAGGAGTACTCAGTATGTGCTTCTTTTCCCTTTGTCATCATGGGATATTATTGTAAGGGTTTCTGAAAAGGTATTTTGGGAACATAAGCATTCCTTTAATAAGTTGCTTAGTTTCTACTTGTATAGAAGAAACTGGGGTTAAGGTTGGATATATTAATGTGTCTATATCCCACTTCCTACCTCATGAAGTACTCCATTGTTACCTTCTATTAACCTTCACATTTGCTGGAAAAGTGTAGAAAAGAGTGTAAAGCTCAAAGGAAGTGTGAAAATAATGATGGAAGTTGTGTGCAGACCTGTGTGGCCATGGGCGGCATAGTAGACTAGTGCAGTGAAATGTGGAAACAGGGGGTGCAAGGGGGGCAAAGCTTCTCAGTTAGGTTTATGTATATTCACCTGTCTTTTGGTGCCTCTAAAGGGAGTTGAGGGGGGTGAAGCCCCCAGTAGGAAAGAGCCTATTGAGTTTTAGCTGAGGTGAGCCATGGGTTTAGACTTGCCAGGGATGCAGTTGGCTTCACCACCTGTGGCTGTGTGGGCTCTCACCTTTCTTGGCTGTTTTCACAGTGATTTTGACCTTCAAACTCTTTCCTATGGCTTTCAAGGAGGTATTAAGGTTATTAGAATACATATGACAACAGTAGGAAATGAGATATTTGCATATTAATAAAACCAATCTTTTCCAAAACTAGCTAACTATCAATGATCAAGCCAGAGTACTTTCTCATGGAGATTTGTTTCTTCAAGTTCCTAGTAAAGTAATTGGTGTGGTAGGGAAGCTAATGGTTTTACCTTGGGTAAGTTTCTATTCCAGGTACACTGCCAGTGAATGTGCTGGACTTTCACCAAACTCGCACCACTTTAAGAGGGAGATTTGCTAAATGGGAATTGTTCCTCGATTAAAAAAAATTAAGAGTATTGCTCATCAAGCAATACAATTTGAAAGAATCGATAATGCAGAGTTCTCTTTTCCATAGTCTAAAAATTGTTGTGACAATTGTTTGTTCTTTGTTTTTGTGGCGGGAGGAGAAGGTTGTGAATTTTTTTCAGTCAGTATGTATGTTTCCTATACCTCCTTTCGTTTTAATGGCTACCTCATCGTCCCTCGTGCAATTCTGGGGTTCACTTTTGTTTGGGCTGCTGGAGAAGGAGAGGAGGAGGAGCCTGGGGAAAAACCTCTTGGTTCCCTTTTAGTGGGGAGCTGCAGGCAGGCTATTTTTGGGTGGCTGCCACACATTCGTACATGTTCTTGCCTTCGTGGCTCTGCATCGTCACAGTTCTGCCCCTTGGTCGTGCTGTGGGGGGTGCGGTCTTGGCTGCTACGACATTTTGACTTCAAAACAGCTGCTGCTGGAGGGGCTCAGAACACAGCCCCATCCCACTCCATTGCTCTTGTGGCAAACACTAATCTTTCCCATCCTGCACCTGCCCTTTCTAGTGCCCTGCGGCCCGTCATCGTGGACCCCCTTGAGGCCAGGGATGAAGAGGAAGGGAACCCAGAGAGTTCTATGCACAAGAATGAGCAGTACAAGCAGGAGCGCAAAGAGGGCCCCAGGTAGGGTTCATACAAGCAGTCTTTGGGGGGGTTGTAAAAAGGAGAGGGAAGAAATGAAGGGGGCTTGAGATGATGCAGGTTGAAGATATGATATACATTTAGGGGTGGAAGAAAAGTGTGTTTTAGACAGAAATGAAGCTAAGCTTTATGGATGGTAGAGTTAGGTTACATGTATCACTGTATACTATCTTGTCTTCATCATGCTGCCAGGCTTACCCATCCCTTGGCTCTCCCCAGGTTTGCTGACAAGGATTCCTTTGAATATGAGTATGGTGTCCGTTGGAAGCGGCTGTACGAGATGTACAAGGAAAAGAAGATGCTGCTGGAGTCTGACCTCCAGGCCGAGATAGACCAGCTGGAGAGGCGCCTTGCCATTGTGAAGCACGAGCACGAGACGGAGAAGCTGCGTCAGGGTAGGTGTTGGCTGCTGGGTCAGACAATCCTCTGTTCACACACCAATAGAGCTGCATGGTAATACAGACAAGACATCAGCCTCACGAGCACTGTTGAATAAGTAGCCTGTCCTAAATTTCATTCATGTGGTTGCTTACAATATGCAAGAATACTGTAATCAGTATGATTTACATATGTTTTAGACATTTTTAGTAATTATAGGTAGGTTTTCATGTTATATACAAGTATAAGGTAAACTGAATAATTATGTGTCCTGCACATCCTTGGTTTTGGTTGCTTCGTGAGGTCCTGGAACCCTGCACCTGCAGATAAGACGGGTCAGGTGTACTTGAATTTACACGTCAGAACATTTGTGTGTAGAGAACCTGGTGTGTCATCAGTCTTTTCTCTCTGAGGTTTAACCCTTTCCTTGCTAAGTGCTCGCAACGAGACTATCCCCCCAGGCGCGCACGGGCACCCCAGCGGGGGAAGGGGATCTCTTTTAACCGCTGTAACTCAAAAACTATTCATCACAGCTACAAAACAAAAACACCATTGGAAAGAGGAGGCCAAGATCCATAAGATTCAGTAATGTAAGCCTCTCCTGCGAATGCACAGGCACGCTCAGGGGGTGTTGCCTGTGAAGATGTACATTTATGCGTGCGCGACGGTCAGCCGTAAGGCAACTACTGAATAGATCTCTTGATGATGGGGTGCTGGCAGGGCAGTATTGCCAACTGCAAAATTTACAACTATTTGGTCAAAATATCAGTCATGTGATAGGTGAAGCTATGCAAACATTGTTGCTAGAGCACCATGAAACTTAGTTTTCAAACATCTTTTCCATAGTTTGCTATGGAAGCTTGGAATGATTTTTGTTTTGTTTTGTGTTCTCCCTTTCAAACATCGTGAGACTAGAATTCCCCCTCATCACTTCTTTCCTCTTTGATTTCAATCAGCTTGTGCATTCCATGATTGGTGTTAGTGAAAACCAAAACAATAGATAAGTAATAACACGTACAAGTAGGTATACAGTATGTATGGCATACAGAAAACAAAAGGACATTTCACACAAACCTGAAGAAAACAAACGCATGACCCACCTGCTCTCTTGTCTTCAAGTGACCGAGTGCCTGGAACCCGTCAGCTCCGCATGGCAATGCGAAGCTGCTCAACCACACAAAATATCTTACTGCACTATGTAATAAAAAATAGATACCAATAGTCTAAATAACATATAAACAATAAATAAATGACTACTCATATGTAGTTAAAACCCACCGCCCCAAGCGGCTGAGTGTGTAATGTTGCCATATGAGTAGTCATTTATCATCATAAAAGACTACTCATATGGCAACACTACACACTCAGCCGCTTGGGGTGGTGGGTTTTAACAGCGCTGGGACCTTTAAAATTTAAAAATCTCACATCAGGCACGCCATTTAACTCTCTGAGGCCAGACGTATGTGAAACTGTGGAAACCTAAAAATGATAAATTTGAGCCCACACCATGATTTGAATTGAGGAAACCCCCTTAACCTGGCAGCGTCGGTGGACCCATTTTTGGGCTCCTGCGAGTCGGTCCGCTGAAACGGGGGACCCATTTCTGGGCTCGGCTCAAAATGCCTAATTCGAGCTAATTGTAGGTGGTGGCGGCATAGAGCAACCCACCATGCATGCCCTGGGTCATTGTGGTTGGTGATTGATCTTGAGGTGGGCTTATTTGTCATAGGTGGTGCTGTAAGGTCATGGCAGACTGAATTAGCTATCCATACAGTAATCACTTGTCAAATTCTCTAAAGAAGACAACAAGTGACTCTCAGCTAGATGCCACATGTCACGAGACTGTTTATTTTGTAACAAACATCACCCAAAAAGAATGATGTTTGAGTAAAACTAAATATTTTTAACGGCTTTATGGTTATGAGAGGAGTACTTTGATATATGTTCCATGCTCTTTACTTAGCCTCAGAATGCAGTGTAATGTTGCCGTTTCTCAGCCACTTCTCGGCATTCCCATAGCCGAAGCCCACGGGTTAAGTGACAGGGACAGGAGAGAGACAGGTCTCTTAATGTTCCAGAACTGATGGTCCGAGAGCAGGAGGCCCTACAGATGGGCCGTGGCATGTACATGAAGAGTGGTGGCAATAGCAGCAGCTACAACTCTGGCTACAGCAGCCTTGGAGGGTACAGCAGCACCTCGGGGCTCAGCAGCAGTTATGGCAGCCAGGGCGGCGGGTATGGCACCGGCAGCAGCAGTGGTTACGGGAGCCAGGGTGGAGGTTATGGAGGAGGATCGGTGAGTAGAAGCTTTGGTCTGAACTCATTTTACCAATATTTTGTTTTTTAAAAATTATATTCATTGTCAGTAAGTGTAAGACAAATGTTCACTCTGTGGCAAGACCTTGGTCATGACTGCTGGGATGCACCCTGGCTCTCTAGACCATGTTGAGACACACTCACTTGACTTTCTTATCCACATGGGCCGAAGAATACAATCAATTCAGGTTTTCTCATCATGTTATAAATGAATGACAACCACAGAAAAATGAATGCTGCAACTGCCTTCTTTGTGCTGTCTGGAAGAAAATGATTTTTATAGACACTGGTTAAAGAGTGAGAGATTTACTTCTACCATGCCCTAATAATTCCTTTTGTTGTGATGAAACTGCAGGACCGCTACTCTGGCATGAGAGGCGACCGCTACAGCGAGTACGACGCGCGGCGGGATGACAGGTACCCCGAGGACCGGTACAGCAGGGTGCAAGATGATCGCTACATGCAGCAGGACGACCGTTACAAGGCGCCCCTACGCAACAACTACCCCCAGGGTGGAGCCAGAGGCCTGGCAGGCGGGGCGGGTGGCACAGCCTCCCCTGCACCCCCTGCCGGTGCTGGTGGTGCCACTGCCACCCCTGCGCCCGGCAAAGGTCCTATTGGTGGCATTGGGAGCCTGGGGGAGCAGCCCTTCCAGCAGGGAGGGGTAAAAAGGGACACCCCTGCAGCAGGTGCTGGGGGGCAGTTCCCACAGCAGCGGCCTGACCAAGCTGGGGACATGAAGAGAGACGACGTGCCAGGAGGACGGGACAACATGCCAGGAGGACGGGACAGCATGCCAGGAGGACGGGACAACATGCCAGGAGGACGGGACAACATGCCTGGGGGGCGAGACAACATGCCTGGAGGGAGAGACAATATGCCTGGAGGGCGAGACAACATGCCAGGAGGACGGGATAACATGCCAGGAGGACGGGACAACATGCCTGGAGGTAACCAGCAATTCCCACCGGGAGGCATGAAGCGAGACAACATGCCAGGAGGAAACAACCAGCAGTTTCCACAGGGAGGCATGAAACGAGACAACATGCCAGGTGGAAACAACCAGCAGTTCCCACAGGGAGGCATGAAGAGAGACAATATGCCAGGAAATAACAACCAGCAGTTCCCACAAGGAGGCATGAAGCGGGACAACGTTGCAGGAGGGAACCAGCAGTTCCCCCAGGGAGGCATGAAGCGGGATGATGGCCCAGGGGGAGGGCAGCAGTTCCCTCAGGGAGGCATGAAGCGAGACATTCCTGGAGCAGGACAACAGTTCCCACAAGGTGGCATGAATAGGAACAATATGCCAGGTGGAGGGCAGCAGTTCCCACAGGGAGGCCTAGGCCTGGCTGGCATGAAGCCTGGGGTAGGAAACCAGTTCTCACAGGGGATCATGGGCATGAAGAGGGATAACATGCCTGTAGGAGGACAGCAGTTCAACCAGGGAGGGATGAAGCGAGACAACATGCCAGGGGGAGGCCAGCAGTTCCCCCAGGGAGGCATCAAGCCAGGAGGGGTTGGCCAGTTCCAGCAGGGGGGAATGAAGAGGGATGCCATGGCAGCAGGAGGGCCACAGGCAGGAGGAGCGGCAGGGGCCGACATGAAGCGTCCGCGCTACTAAGCTCCAGAGCTGGACGACTGCTTGTTCTCTGTAGTCAGTGGCTTCCAAGGAGCTTTGGAGGAAGGTCTTCGGAGGCACAGCAACCTCTGATTTTACACTATTTTCAGTGACTCTTTTGGGAGACCATGATGTAAAAAATCACGTTTATTTCTAATTTTACATGTTTTTTGCATAAATGCAAAGTAGACCTGCCATGTATAAATTCTGGAAATAATAGTATTTACATGATGCAAAATTCCCTTCACACGGTCTTTTCAGGACTTGACACCTATTTATATGTGCGTGTGTTTTTAAGAGCTGTGATCAGGGAGACGGTCTGAGTGTGATTTTGAGGCGGATGTATTTAATTGTGAGTCTTGAGACTGTGACAATTATTATAGATACGGTAATGTTTTATTTTAGTACTAAAAACATTCTGGAACAAAGAAACTTACTGATTTTAGACTGCCAATTAACTGTTTCCAATGCCATGGTAGCTGCTGCAGGGAAAGTACCATTTGACACATGAGACAGTTCATTTTTTTTATATTTTTTTATAATAAATAATCTAGTGTATAGAGGAGAGGAAAGTGATGTGTAGGATCTCTTTGATGAAACTTCAAGGTTTAGTTTATTTTTTTTAAAGTTA
>NC_066560.1:4317948-4336404 GCF_024679095.1 Eriocheir sinensis
AGTATTTGGCAAAGTATCTTGACCTTGCACAAGAATAATGTTTAACCAAAGACGATGTCACATCAAAGGTTGAGGGAAAGCTTTCAGAAGTTTTGATAATTGATTCCAATGTCTTTACAGACGTCAATGGTCAGCCGTCTGTCTGTCTGTCTATCTCTGAATTTTTCCCCTACGTTCCCCTACGAAAAGACGATTTTCACCGTAGGTGCCCCCTACTCCCTCCAAAGGCCTGAAATCCCCTACCGTAGGGATTTTCCCCTACGCGTGGCAACACTGACTTAGCTCCTCCGGCGGCCCGCTCCTGAAACCGACCAGCCAATAGGAACATGAAAATCTGGTAATCTCTGAATTCTGATTGGCTCGTGCTCCTCCCCAGGCCTTCCATTCCTAGAAACTAGAGCTTTCATAAAAGTCAGCCGATGTCAGCAAACTGTCATCGGATCCCACCTCTTCGCTCTTCTCTTCACTCATTTTTAGATCAGGAAAACACATTTCTCCAGTCTATTATTATTTTCTTCTATCAGTTTAAGAACGGAATTAACTAATGTAGTATGTAATGAGAACACTGTTTTATGGGCTGGTTTTCTTATGATAGAAAATGTATGGAGAAGTAATGCAGGAAAGAGAACGGAAAATTGTAGGGGCTCTATGGGGATCTATTCTATTTATAATAGCTAAATAATTTAGCTATTATAAATAGGTCCCCATCAGCCTAAATATGAGTTTAATGTAAGAAGGGGGCTCTGAAGGGCACATTACTGATGTTGAAGACTTGGAGAACTAATAATCAATATCAATAAAAAAAAAAAAATCGCCAAATTTTAACAGGATAAAAAAAAAAAAAAAAACTGAACCAAAGGGGGGGGCCATGGCCGAGTGGCCCCCCCCCCTATATACGCCGGTGGGCCCAGGATGCTTTGAGCCGGGTCAGGGCGGTGCCGGCCATGTGGAAAAAGAACCACCGAGTCGGAGAAGCTCACGATATGAAGTGGGTGGACGCAAAAACTTTGATCTTGAGTGGACGTGCACGCGACGCCTACTTTGCGGACGTTTTTACGGTCTGGAGCCTTGTAAACTTGTCGTGGATAAACCATTAGTAACTCAGACGGCCACATGAAGCTGAGAAAAGAGGAGACTCCCTAAGTTGTGGCGTTGAAGTTGTGAACGCGTCCAGCACACCTGCAGGGCCCCCACACCTGTCCTGCCTCACCCCGCCACAGACAAGTGAGTGGCGAGCTCCGACGTAATTATCTATTCTATGTTCTTAGTTTTCAGGGTTGTCGTCCCTGGGATTTCTGTTCGGGGTTAGTAGTAATAGTGCTCAGGATTGTTACTGCGGGTTTTCTGCTCGGGCTTAGTAATAACGACTACTTACTTTCCTCCTGCCTACGACTTGAACTCTTTCAAGAGGAGGGTATCAGGACACCTTTCTTTTTGGCCACTCCTCTGTACCTAGGCTACTCTATTAAGGAGCAGTGAGTAGCAGGCTTTTTTTTTTTTTCATTATTGTTTCTTTTCTTTTTTACGCCCTTGAACGGTCTCCTCTGCTGTAAAAAAAGAAAAAAAAAGAAAGAGCCCGCAGCAGCGACAACCCTGAACACTATTAAACCCCAAACAGAAAACCCGCAGGAACGACAACCCTGAACACTATTATTAATGTTCAGAGTTGTCGTTTTCTGTTAAGGGTTAATAGTGTTCAGGGCTGTGTATAATGATGTGTTTACTTTGAGTGGTTTTATTATGCATAAGGAAGAGTTGAACGTTTGCTGTAATCCTGTAGGCTCAGTCATCTACTGCAGCTTATTCTTGTCGTCATGCTAATATCCGGTAACCTAAGAATAAGAATGCGCTGTGCAGTGAGAAAGGGAGTGAGTCATATAGCTGAAGACTCGTAAAGGTTATATTCCAGAAATAGTTATTGCACCATACAGCTTCACGGACACATTGGTACCCATCTGTGTGAGTGTCGTTATTGGAGCTATTGAAAATGATCTGATATCATTAGTGAATAAGAAAGTAGCAGAAGTAGTACAATGGCCAGATAGCCTTTTGAGTGGCTGGGCTTCGTTCCGGTGTGGTTGGTAGGCTACAGTTCACGAGCCAGTTTCATTGTTTCAGACCCTCGGGGAGAGAGGCTGAGGGGCATATTCTTGCACATTTGACAAGGCCTTCTTATAAGGATTTCTGGGCATTTCCATGGGTAGTTTATTAACCTTAGTTGTGATTTGACCCCTTTTCTGTACCATGAACCTATAAAAATCACTCATTAGAACCCGACTGATCTCCTTTTCTGCTCTGGTAAATAGTTGATGTGAGAGGCGGAAGCGTCTTGAGAATAGCGACCTCTGAGGCTGGTGCTGGTCGGGGGTACTACAGTCTCTCTCTCTACAAGTGAAAGTGTCCTCACGGTGTGGCGTAGCGAGGGACCAAGGATCATACTCGCAAATATTTCGGAGCCCAGGCACGCACACACATTTAACAAGGCTTTCGTAGGAGTTTTGGGCATTTGCAGGGGTAGTTTTATGACTCTTCTGGTAGTTTGAACATTCTTCTGTGCCATGAACCTACAGAAACACTCATTAAAACGCGATTGGTCTCCTTTTCGGCCTTGGGAGAGAAGGCGGCTGAGAAAAATCAACTCTTTACAATGGACACACCTGAGAGTTATCCATTGCATTTATTCTCCTATTAACTACGGAATGGCTTAACTATTCTTTGCTTCCCTCTCCACCCTTATCACCCTACTACCCCGTTCCCCCCTAGGCCTCACCCCACGCCCTTGCATAATGTGGAAAGTGATATCGTTGTTCTCTCCCCCCCCCGCGGGTCGAAGCTGGTGTTCCCAAGGGGGTTCTGGGGCCCGTGGTGTTGTCTCATGACTTGCATGGCCCCGGTTGCAGCCCACGCCATGTTTTACAGTGGTGGCGCTGTCTACTGAAATCATCACGGCAACAACACAGGTATTTTTTTTGTCCTATTCTCAGCAGTCAGTTTTGCATGATCAGGCTAACAGGTTATATGTGTTTCTTTCTCGTCTTTCAACGCCTTCTTTTTCATCATTCTTGTTTTCGCCGTCTTTTTTTTGCTCATTTCATTCTACTCCTCTTCCTTCTCTCCATCTTTTCTTTACCTTTCTTCACTTCTTTCTGTTTCTTCATCTTCGCCCTCAGCATCGGATTCATGGCAGCTGGGTATTTCTCCTTCATTATTCACTCTTCCTTTTTCCTCAACATAGCCTACATCTTCCTTATTTTCAGTGTTTTACTATACTCAGTTTCGCAAGATTAGGCCTGACTCAGATTTATAAGGTAATGATTTTCACTCGATTACATGCTAAATTCAATACAATATAGCTAGGTATTTCCCCATCATTTTGCTCAACTCAACAAGGCCCATTATCCACCCCATTATCCATTAGCCTACATCTTCCTTATTTTCAGTGTTTTACTACTCAGTTTCGCAAGATTAGGCCTGACTCAGATTTATAAGGTAATGATTTTCACTCGATTACATGCTAAATTCAATACAATATAGCTTGGTATTTCCCCATCATTTGGCTCAACTCAACAAGGCCCATTATCCACCCTTTTCTTTTTTCGTCAACACACATTTTTCTTTGTTTAGCGGCCGGTAGCCTGTTATAAGACACTTTCCCTTCTCACATCAACTCTTATTAGAGGTCAAAGAGATGACCAATCAGGTTGTAATGAGGGTTTCTTTCGGTCCATGGTACAGAGGAAGGGTCACACTACCACCAGGGTCCTAAAACTACGCCTGGAAATGCCCAAAACTTATACGAAAGCCTTGCCAAATAGGTGAACTTGGGGGACGAAATGCTTAAAAATGGCTCAGTGTTTTATCAGAGTTTCGCATGATTAGGCCTGACACAAGTAGGCTATATTAGGGAATTTCTACTCCTCACTAAATGTTAAGACCTATTGTACTAGCTCGGTATGGTAGATTTAAACTCAACTCATTATATATTCCCCTTATCCCTTTTCCTTACACACATATTATAGCTTAGTAAATAATTATCAGAGGTACAGTTATATATTATTCTTCTGTTATAAAAGTCAACTCACTAATCATAAACTCCCTACCCACGCCTTTTTCCGCGGCTAGGCTATTGACACAAGACTCCATATAATTTTTTCCCATCTTTTTTCCTTACCTAACCAACGTGTAGGGAAATTCAAAGTGACGCTGATTATCATTATTAGGCTACACCCATTATTTGATTTTCGTTGACAACCACAAAAAAAGTAATGATAATAATGATGATGATGAGAAGGATGATGATGATAATGATAATGTTAATACTACTACTACTAGCCTTCTATAATACTGCTATACCACTACTAATAATAGGCTAATAATACTGATAATAGGCTAAAAATAATGATAGGAGCAACAATACTAATACTTCACTAGCCTACTACCAATAATAATAATGATAATAACAATAATGATGAAAATAGTGGAACAAAATTATATTGAAGTGAATCTTCCTATGGGTAGCTTCTCGTGTATATTCTAAAAACAATATCCTCATAATAGCCTACTGCTTTAATTTTAAGGTTAATGAGTTATAAAAAGTGCATAAGCGGAGGGGATGAACAAAATGAAAATAATGGTAGACGATGGAAAGGAAAATGAAGGGAAGGAAAGGGAAGGGAAGGCAAGGCAAGGAAGAAGATGGGAGAGAGATACAAGGGAGGTGAGAAGGAAGGGGAAGATGTTTATTTATTTTTTATACGTCTGCTTCTCTTACAAGGAATAATTCTCCCACTCGCAAAAAGTAGCGTTGGGTGTTTTATGGGACAGGCGATATTGGGGGAATCTTAAACGGCTGTCACGAGTAGAAGGGGAAAAAAAGGAAGCGTGGGATTTTGTAACATATTCCGATTCGCTCTTTTCTTCGTGATTATGCGGGTTCGATTTCGGTTATGTCATCAATACTTCTGCTTCTACTACTTCTACTACTACTACTACTACTACTACTACTACTACTACTACTTCCTCTTCTTCCTCTTTCTCCTCCTCTTACTCTTCCTCCTCCTTTTACTATTATACTACGATTTCTACTATTATTACCCTTTCTCCACCTCCTCCACCTCCTCCTCTCACTACGACTACTACTACTACTACTACTACTACTACTACTACTACTACTACTGTTTCTGATAATGTGGTCAGGTTAGGTTAGTGCTATTAAAATATTGTTATGGTTGAAATGAAGTTCATGGCTTGATATTTATAATACCTGGAGGCCAATTAACCTGGTATGATTTGCTTGTCAGGTGTGTGTGTGTGTGTGTGTGTGTGTGTGTCAAAGCTAATATACGACGCAAACGAAGTAACACAGTAAGAAAAAAAAAACACCGCTCTGGTCCTTCTCTCCCTGTTTGCTTTTGGCGTCTCGTTTGAGTTGCGTGCTTGTGTTTGTTTTGTTCTGTGTGTTAACTCTGTGATTGAGTTTTGAGCTGTGTTTTATTGCAGAGGGGATTAAACCAAGGAGGAGAACACACACACACACACACACACACACACACACACACACACACACACACACACACACACACACACACAGATTATCAAGATTACCGTTATCATTATTATTATTATTATTATTATTATTATTATTATTATTATTATTATTATTATTATTATTATTATTATTATTATTATTATTATTATTATTTCCTTCTCCCTTCACCCCGTTTTCTCTTTCCCATCCTATCCCATCCTTTCCCACCCCTTCCTTTCCTTCCTCTCCATCTTCATTCCTTTCCCTTCCCTTGTTCATCCTTTCTCTTTTTTTTCTTCTTACCTTTCCTCTCCACCCTCCTACGCTTCTCCCCGTTATCTTTCTTCCCTCCTATTACATCTCTTCCCGCTCTTCCCTTTCCTTTCCTTTCCTTTCCTCTCCTCTCCTTTCCTTTCCTTCCCATCCCATCCCATCCCATCCCTTTCTTGTCCTTCCCATCTTCTTTCCTATCCTATCCTATCCCTTCCCGTCCTTTCCTTTTCCTTTCCATTCTTTTCTCACATCCTATCCCTTCCCGTCTCTTCCCTTTCCTTTCCTTTCTCTCCCTTCCCATCTCATCCCTTCCTTTCATTTCCATGCCTTCCCTTCCATTTCCGTCCCATCGTGTCCTATCCTTTCCTCTTCCATCCTCTCTCCTTTCCCATCTTATCCATTCCTCCCCCTACCTTCCCTTCCCTATAGAGACTAATGATAAGGCTTCGTAAGGAACCTAAAAATATAATAAAAACCCAAGACTCTATATTAATCATTTTCGGCGGAAAGAGGTCAGGTAAAAATAATATGTCGGGAGAGTTACTTTTTTATCTACGTGTTCAAGTTCTCAATACCCGTTTCGGTGGCCGGTTTCAGATTTTTGTATGTCATAAATTTGGTTTTTACTTTATATTTATTTTCTGGCATATAGTGATTAAAGTTGAAGGATTAGTGTTAAAGGTAGATGGTTGAGTCTCTCTCTCTCTCTCTCTCTCTCTCTCTCTCTCTCTCTCTCTCTCTCTCTCTCTCTCTCTCTCTCTCTCTCTCTCTCTCTCTCTCTCTCTCTCTCTCTCTCTCTCTCTCTCTCTCTCTCTCTCTCTCTCTCTCTCTCTCTCATAGTATTTCTCCCTACCTTTCTCTCTTCCTATCCCTTTCCCACTCCCTTCCTACCCCATCACTCCTTCCCCTCTCCTTTCTTCCCATCTCCCCCCACCTCCCTTTCTCTTCCTTCCTATCCCTTTCCATCCCAATTCTTCCCCCAGAAAGAGAGGGATAGATAGATAGATAGATAGATAAATAGACAGAGAGAGAGAGAGAGAGAGAGAGAGATGGTCGAGGAGTAATATATACAGAACATGAAACAAATTACACATCATAACATATTTAATTACTTAGCAAACAAAGACTAATACTTATCTGTAATCTCCTCCGTTTTCTGTTTGTCAAGGACTCAAGGGGAAGCTGTATCAATTTCCATTTAAATCCTTCGCTCCCTTTTTAATTTTCTATCATTAGTCTGATTATTTTTCTTCTCTATATAATTTTTCCCAACAGTTTGCTGCGGATATTAATCAAAGTTACGGAAAATATTACGGACTGTGTGTGTGTGTGTGTGTGTGTGTGTGTGTGTGTGTGTGTGTGTGTGTGTGTGTGTGTGTGTGTGTGTGTGTGTGTCCTATATTCGTCTTTAATTAAGGTGAGTTGCTACTGTACTCTCCTCCGTCTCCTTAATGTTGTTGTTGTTGTTGTTGTTGTTATCCTTCTGCTTCTTGTTCTTGTTGTTTTCATTAAATTTCTCTCTTTCTCTCTTTTTCTCTCCTCTCTCTCTCTCTCTCTCTCTCTCTCTCTCTCTCTCTCTCTCTCTCTCTCTCTCTCTCTCTCTCTCTCTCTCTCTCTCTATCTCTCTCTCTAACACACACACACACACACACACACACAAAGCTCAACACATTGAGTGGAAAGTTAATGGATGAAGAAACAGAGAGAGAGAGAGAGAGAGAGAGAATTACTGTGTGTGTGTGTGTGTGTGTGTGTGTGTGTGTGTGTGTGTGTGTGTGTGTGTTTATTCATATAAGCGTAAAATTTAAAAGAAGAATTTTAAAACGGCAGTCATTTACAAGTTATTAAATACGCATAATGAAAATAAATTACATGAAAATATCAAACACTGTATATACTCTCTCTCTCTCTCTCTCTCTCTCTCTCTCTCTCTCTCTCTCTCTCTCTCTCTCTCTCTCTCTCTCTCTCTCTCTCTCTCTCTCTCTCTCTCTCTCTCTCTCTCTCTCTCTCTCTCTCTCTCTCTCTCTCTCTCTCTCTCTCTCTCTCTCTCTCTCTCTCTCTCTCTCTCTCTCTCTCTCTCTCTCTCTCTCTCTCTCTCTCTCTCTTCTTTAATGAGTTACAGTATTTGGTTCAGGTTATATTATTGTTATTATTATTATTATTATTATTATTATTATTATTATTATTATTATTATTATTATTATTATTATTATTATTATTAGTGGAACCCGTAGACACACCACATTAAACCTCTTAATCCTCCTCCTCTTCCTCTTAACCCTCTTCTAAATCTCTCAACTTTTTTCTTCCTCCTCGTAAACCTCTTGTAAACCTTTTAATCCTCTTCTAAAACTCGTAATCCTCTTCCATTTCCTTTTAATCCTCTTCTAAACCTCTTAATCATCTTCCTTTACCTCTTAATCCTTCTCCTTTTCCTCTTAATTCTCTTATAAATCTCTTAATACTCTTTCTCCTCCTCGCGATGCATTTGAAAACCTCTTAATCCTTCCCCTATCCACCAGTCCCATTACCAATCCTTCCCCTATCCACCAGTCTCATTACCAATCCTTCCCTTATCCACCAATCTCATTACCAACCCTTCCCCTCTCCACCAGTCCCATTACCAACCCTTCCCCTCTCCATCAGTCCCATTACCAATCCTTCCCCTCTCCACCAGTCCCAATAACAACCCTTCCCCTCTCCATCAGTCCCATTACCAATCCTACCCCTATCCACCAGTCCGATTACCAACCCTTTCCCTATCCACCAGTCCCATTGCCAACCCTTCCCTCTCCACCAGTCCCATTACCAATCCTTCCCCTCTCCACCAGTCCCAAAACCAACCCTTTCCCTCTCCATCAGTTCCATTACCAATCGTTCCCCTATCCACCAGTCCCATTACCAACCTTTTCCCTATCCACCAGTCCCATTACCAACCCCTTCCCTCTCCATCAGTCCCATTACCAATCCTTCCCCTATCGACCAGTCCCATTACAAACCCTTCCCCTATCCACCAGTCCCAGTACCAACCCTTCCCCTATCCACCAGTCCGATTACCAACCCTTCCCCTCTCCACCAGTCCCATTACCAACCCTTCCCCTCTCCACCAGTCCCATTACCGATCCTTCCCCTATCCACCAGTCCCATTACCAACCCTTCCCCTATCCACCAGTCCCATTACCAATCCTTCCCCTATCCACCAGTCCCATTACCAACCCTTCCCCTATCCACCAGTCCCATTACGAACCCTCCCCCTCTCCACCAGTCCCATTACCAATCCTTCCCCTATCTTCTGTACCCTCCTTGTTCTTAGTTTAATCCTTTGTCCCACTTAATCATTACGCAAATTTATCACCGTCTGGTATCCCCGGTAGCGTGATCCGGCTTTAAGTTGTTATTGGAAACTAGTGTTCGGGGATAAACAAGGGAAAAAGAAAATATACATTTATTTAAAATTATATGAATGTAATTGCCTTACGCAATATTCTATGCTCAGACGATCATAACACTCTGGCATGTTCAGCAATGGATACAACATATGACAAACTTCATGTCTTAGACATAATACTACAATATGTGCTCAATGGTTGCCAACAATAATAACACTCGTTATTCCACAAGCAATGGTTTGTATTTCTCTGCTTACATCACAATAATTAAGTACTCGCCTCACAGATCTTAGTAACACATCCTATAGTATAATCTACTGCAATTCACGGAAACACCAAATCATACTACACCCAGTGGTTTCTACCTCTGCTTAACATTGCAATAAAATAATCACAATCCTTTCCCACTCACAATCCTACTTCACATCTCCTACATTATAATCTCCAGGACAATACAGTCGGTTTCCCTTAGATTCTCGAATTTCTACTCACGATTAAAATCATAACAGCCATTCTCAGCTGAGTGAGTAGGAGCAGGTCTGATTGAAGCGAGAGCAAGGCTCGGTCTGCCCATACCACCGATTTCTAGGTCACATTTTTCTTTGCTTGAGGCGGAACTACATCCTTGTCACGCCTTAATTTTCTACATAACCAACGGCCAATACTTCCTGTCAACAACCATTGGCTCGCTTATTATGTTATATTATTTACTTCTCCTGCTATTCGTGATTCACTCTAGAGACACTCCCACTGTGACTTTTCTATTCAGTTATTCGCTTATAGCATGTCGTCACAACTCCCGTCACATGTTCAGAGTCTTCTGAATGGTCATCCACACTTTCTGACCCCGCCTACTGGGTATCTATTTTCTGTATCTGGGTCTGGGTATCTGTTTCCGTTACCCTCCTTGTTAGTGTTTGTCCTATCAGATGTATACACTGTTGTATATCTGTTACCCTCCTTGTTAGTGTTTGTCCTATCAGATGTATACACTGTTGTATATCTGTTACCCTCCTTGTTAGTGTTTGTCCTGTCAGATGTTTACGCCTATGCTGTTATGGTCATTCCTCTGTTTGTTCGTCTTCTGGGTCCCGACAATATTTTAGCTCATGGAAAGACGCGCCTTGACCTTGACCTTTGACCTTGAGCTAGAAAAGTTCGCCCAAGGTCAACTTTTAGAAAAAAAATAAAATTTCATCAGATTTCGAAACAAATGCTTCCATATGATGCACCTTGTCCATCCAGGATAGAACCCATTAAATTTTTGATGTCAAAGGTCAAAGGTCAAAGGTCAAGGTCGCACAAAACGTCAGATTGGCCAGAACTTCGGTTCTCATCATCGTAGAGACTTCAGACTTGCTTCATATTTTAGCTCATGCAAAGACACACCTTGCATGACATTGACCTTTGACCTTGACCTCGAAAAGTTACCCCAAGGTCAAAGTAAAAAAAAAAAATCATCAAATTTCAAAACAAATGCTTCCACATGATGGCACCTTGCATGGCCTTGACCTTGACCTTTGACCTTGACCTGGAAAATTTCGCCCAAGGTCAAAGTTTCGAAAAAAAAAGAATTTCATCAAATTTCGAAACTAATGTTTCTATATAATGCATAGGATCACAGTTGAAGCACATATAAATTTTCAGGACGATCTTTGGCGGAGTGACCTACTACTACTACTACTACTACTACTACTACTACTACTACTACTACTACTACTACTACTACTACTACTACTACTACTACTACTACTACTACTACTACTACTACTACTACTACTTCTACTATTACTGAGGTAGTATTAGTTAGTAGTTAGCAGTAGTAATAGTCAGAGTAGGTAGGTAGATGGTAGGTAAGTAGGTAAGTATGTAGTTAGGTAGTAGTAGTAGTAGTAGTTGTAGCAGACGGACGTAAAAGCAGTTTATTAGTCGTGTCTTGTATAGGCTGGGAAGGGAAAACGAAAAGAGAATGGAGGGAAGGAGGGGAGGAAAGATAGATAGACGGATGAGAGGAGGAGGGAAGGGGAGGCGTGAGGGAGAGGGATAGATATAAAAGAAAGAAGGAAGGAAGGATTTAGGGGACGGGAAGAGACGAAGAGCTACAGGTTATTGAGAGAGAGAGAGAGAGACGGGTGTGTTTAGCAAATAGCTTTAAAACGGTATAATTCATCATTTATCTTGCCGTCTCTCTCTCTCTCTCTCTCTCTCTCTCTCTCTCTCTCTCTCTCTCTCTCTCTCTCTCTCTCTCTCTCTCTCTCTCTCATTACTACTACTACTACTACTATTGCTACTACTACTACTACTACTACTACTTCTACTACTACTACTACTACTACTACTACTACTACTACTACTACTACTACTACTACTACTACTACTACTACTATTGCTACTACTATACTTTTGAACAATGAGCAGAAATAGCAAAATAGTGTGATTAATCTTACTCCAACTCTCTCTCTCTCTCTCTCTCTCTCTCTCTCTCTCTCTCTCTCTCTCTCTCTCTCTCTCTCTCTCTCTCTCTCTCTCTCTCTCTCTCTCTCTCTCTCTCTCTCTCTCTCTCTCTCTCTCTCTCTCTCTCTCTCTCTCTCTCTCTCTCTCTCTCTCTCTCTCTCTCTCTCTCTCTCTTCTCCTCCTCCTCCTCCTCCTCCTCCTCCTCCTCCACCTGGTGCTGAGCTTCTGATGATTAGTGTTAGATATTTGCATTATTGTCATTTACTCCTCCTCCTCCTCCTCCTCTTCTTCCTCTTCCTCCTCCTCCTCCTCCTCCTCCTCCTCTTCTTCCTCTTCTTCCTCCTCTTCCGCATCCTCATCTTCCTTCTTCATTCTCTTTTTTCTCATTTTCCTTCTTCCTCTCCTCTAGTACCATCACGACCACTAGCTTCTGTGTTCCTCATTTCCTTCCTTCCTTCTTTCCTTCTCCTTCTTTTCTTCTTTCTTCTTCTTCTTCTTCATTTTCTTTTTCTTCTTCTTTTTCTTCTTTTTCGTTTTCTTCTTTTACTTCATTTTCTTTTTCTTCTTTTTCTTCTTCTTCTTCTTCTTCTTCTTCTTCTTCTTCTTCTTCTTCTTCTTCTTCTTCTTCTTCTTCTTCTTCTTCTTCTTCTCTTCGTTCTCTCCACTGTTACCAATACCACCATCACCACCACTACCTTCTTCGTCCTATCACCTTCTTCGTCCTCCTCATCTTCCTTCTTCCTTACCACCACCACCACCACCACTATCATTACCTTCTCTCTTTCTTTCCTTTTAACCTTCTCTCTCTTCCGCCCCCCCTCCTCCTCCTCCTCCCCCTTGCTAATGACCTCAAATGGATCGGTAATGACTGCTAATAATACTCACCTGACGTTTAGCGCTATGATTACCTCCTTCTCCTCCTCCTCCTTCTCTTCCTTCCCCCCCCTCCTCCTCTATTCCCCTCCTCCTCCTCCAATACCCCTTCCCCTTGCTCCTACTTCTCCTGCTGCTGCAACTCCTCCCTCTTTTTTCCTTCTTCTCCAACTCTTGTTCCTCCTCCTCCTCCTCCTCCTCCTCCTCCTCCTCCTCCTCCTCCATCTCCTCTTCTTCCTCCTCCTTCTCCTCCTCCTTTTTCTCCTTTCTAACCCAGATTATTACTCAAACCAACGCGAGAAAATATCCCAGATCTCGTATTCGTGACTGACTCCGACCTCGTACGCGAAGGGAGGGTCGGTGAGAAACTAAACGGCTGCGATCACCCTTAATTCGCTTCAGCATTAGAACGGAACACGTGAATCCAAGTCTATCCCTAAAAAATTCTTTACATATATAAGAACAAAATAGGAGTCGAAAAGCAACATCGGTCCCCTAAAAGATGAAAGCGGCGCCCTAACACAAGATAGCAGACACATGGTCGAAAACCTGAACAAGAACTTCGCGTCTGTGTTAACGGTTGAGAACATCGAGTCGAAACCCAAAAACCCAACTCCACCGAGGGGAATCACGCCCCTAGAAATTGGCTCAATTGATGAACGGAACGTGCAAATATACCTAGATAAACTTGGGACAAAAAAGTCACGTCAAGTCACGTCACCCAGGCTGCTCAAGGAACTCAAGCAACAAATACTCAAGCCGCTCACCGCCATCTATAATTTGACATTACAATAAAATAAAGTTCCCGAAGACTGGAAGCAAGCGAACGTAACACTGATCTATAAGAAGGGAGACAAGAGCGTGGCCTTGAGCTACAGTCTTGCCTTCAGTGGCGGAAAAGTTCTCGAGAAGATTATCAGAGACAAACTCGTCAAGTTTCTTGAACACTACAGTATCATTTCCGATGCTCAGGACGGTTTCAGGAATAAGCGCTCATGCTTAACCAACTTACTGGACTTATTCCAAGGTATATATGAAAACTGGGATAATCATATCCCTAGCGATCTTATCTATCTTGACTTTCAAAAGGCCTTTGACAAGGTACCATACGAACAACTTCTCAAGAAATTAAAATTGGCGGGACTGGAAGACAATCTGATTGCGTGGATAAAAGATTGGCTCACTGGAAGAGAGCAGAGTTCTACTCAACGGGCAGGCCTCCGAGTGACTCCCGGTTACAAGTGGAGTGCCACAGGGTCAGTGCTGGGCCCTATACTCTTTATTTTATATATATATATATATATATATATATATATATATATATATATATATATATATATATATATATATATATATATATATATATATATATATATATATATATATATATATATATATATATATATATCAACGACATAAAACTAGGATTGAAATCCACCCTTTCTAAATTTGCCGACGACACCAAGGTGGGAGGGAAGGCCCTCACGACAGCAGACTGCGAAATTATCCAGAGAGACCTTGACCAGATCACTCAGTGGTCGGAAACGTGGCAGATGTCCTTTAACCACTACCAAATATAAAATAATACACATCGGATCCAGAAATAGCAACAACACATACTACAGGGTGGTGAACCACTACAGGCAGTACAGGAGGAAAGAGACCTCGGGGTCAGTATCAGCAGTGACCTGAAACACACAAAACACTGCAAGTCAGCCTGCAAGAACGCCAATGCTATGCTCGGGTTCATAGCGAGGAACTTCGAATATAAGACGTCGGGAATATATTTATATATAATATATAAGGTAAAGACCCCACCTGAATACGCCGAAGTAATTGGTCCTCCTCGATTACATTAAGAAAGACATTAAATTACTTGAGAGAGTACAGCGACGTGCTACGAAAATGATACCATCATTGAGGACGCAACCTTACCAAGAACGACTCAAGCGACTCAACCTCTTCACGTTGGAAAAGAGACGACTGCGGGGAGACCTGATACAAGTCTTCAAGTACCTGAACAAGTTCAGCAATGTTGATCACTCCAAACTCTTCACGCTACAATCTAACCCACGAACAAGAAACAACGGTAAAACAATTCAAGTCAAGCGATGCTTTACGGATATCGGCAGGAGTTATTTTTCGAACAGAGTCGTCCGCCATTGGAACAGCCTTCCTGCAAAAGTGGTTACTGCGGAATCAATCAACTCCTTTAAAAATCGCATTAACCGTCACTTTGCTGCGTCGGGAGTGAACTAAACGTACCCACGAGTACGTACAGAAGTGCTTCAATCCTTCCCGCAAGCCACTCCTGTGGCTGACGGATTGATTAAATCACTGAAAGCATGCAGCCTTGCAATGAGCCAATTGGCTTTCTGCTGCCTGTTCGTCCATGTTTCCATGTTTCTTCTCTTCCTCCTCCTCCTTGCCCTTTTATTTTTTCTGTTTTCTGTTTTGTCTCCTCCTCCTCCTCCTCCTCCTCCTCCTCCTCCTCCTCCTCTTCCTCTTCTTCCTCCTCCTCCTCCTTGTCATCATTAATATCGTGAAGGTCTCGCATTACTCTCTTGTTTTTTCTTCTCTCTCTCTCTCTCTCTCTCTCTCTCTCTCTCTCTCTCTCTCTCTCTCTCTCTCTCTCTCTCTCTCTCTCTCTCTCTCTCTCTCTCTCTCTCTCTCTCTCTCTCTCTCTCTCTCTCTCTCGCTCGCTCTCTGTCTCTCTCTCTCTCTCTCTCTCTCTCTCTCTCTCTCTCTCTCTCTCTCTCTCTCTCTCTCTCTCTCTCTCTCTCTCTCTTTCTCTCTCTCTTTGTTCTGTTCTCTGTCTTTCCGTGTTATCGTCGTTGTTGTTGTTGTTGTTGTTGTTGTTGTTGTTGTTGTTGTTGCTGCTTCGTTTCCACACTCCCGTCTTTGTTTTTTTTTGTTTTCCCTTCATATTCCATTTTTTTCTCGTCTTCTTTCTTGCTTTTCGTTATTTTCTTTGTTATTTCAAGTTTTTTTGTTTCAAGTTTCTTTTTTTGTTTTTTTCTTTCATTCTTTTTTGTATTATTTTCTCATTTTCCTCTTTCCATGTTCCTTATATTTTGTCAAAGTTCTGTCATTTGCTTTGTTTTTTTTCCTTCATTTTTTTTTACCTTTCTTTCTTTCTTTCCTTTCTTCTTCTTCTTCTTCTTCTTCTTCTTCTTCTTCTTCTTCTTCTTCTTCTTCTTCTTCTTCTTCTTTTCTCATTTCTTCCTCTTGAGTTGCTTTGCCTCGTGAGCGCTTGGCGACACTCATCCGAGAGAGAGAGAGAGAGGATATCTTATAACTTCGTGGAGTTCACAAAACTACAAATCACACACACACACACACACACACACACACACACACACACACACACATTACTCTTAAAGCAAAATTATCTTCCTATAAATTCGTAAAAGTAAGCGAAAGAAAAGCTGTGTTAATTAATGGTGTTTGAGTCAATATTAGGCGGCGAAAAAGGAGAATGAAAATGACGAGGAGAGGAAGGAGGAGGAGGAGGAGGAAGAGAAGGAGGATGAGGATGACGATGAGGACAAGGAAAAAGAAGAAGAGGAAGAAAAGAAGGATGATAAAGAGAAGGAGGATAAAAGGAGGAGGAGGAAGAGGACAGGGGGAGGAGGAGGAGGAGGAGGAGGAGGAGGAGGAGGAGGAGGAGGAGTTCGAGTATGTTCCCTGAAACATTTGTTTATATTCATGTATCTCGCACACACACACACACACACACACACACACACACACACACACACACACATACATACACACGAGGTGATCCGAATATTCGTATCCGCATTCTCGAGTATTCGTGTTTTTCTTATTCTCATTGGCCTTCAAATTAGCAGTCAAGCGAATATTTTGTGAATATTGAATATTAATCTGATTAATAGGCCTCTTTGTAAAATATTCTTATAACATACGAAATGCTACGTATGCAGAGAGAGAGAGAGAGAGATTGGCTCCAACGTGATCTGCTCTAAGTCCGTTCACAGTTCATTCATTTCCAGTATACGCTACGCTTTTGAATCATGTAAGATTATCCTCTTGCCCGCCGCCACCTCGTGAGCCTAGTGGCCGAGTCACCACGAGAGAGAGAGAGAGAGGATATCTTATAACTTCGTGGAGTTCACAAAACTACAAATCACACACACACACACACACACACACACACACACACACACACACACACACACACACACACACACACGGCGGCACAGATTCTACAGTGTTGCGTTTGCCATCGGTTCTCAAACTGGGGGTCGCGATTTTTAAAGGTCTTTCACACATCGACGACTGCCCTGACGCATAGCAGCGAGTTAAAAATCAGTCCTTGAAAAATGAGCACGACTTTCATGTTGATGACGACAGCAACCGAGCCGAACCTCATACAACCGTACTGATCACGAATACCTTCTGATGTATGCGGCACTCTTCGTTGGTGATGAACCGACCTGAACCGACTTCCCCCAAAATTGAAGTTAACGGTAATTTTCCCCCGCCAACTGCAACTAAGTCCATATACGAGTAGCGACGACTGACATCGGAGTTAAAGCCCTGTTCACACCTTAGCGAAGTTCGCCACAGTCACCGGTTTTGGGAAATCGTCGGATTTGGCGGTGAAAAGCTGGCGAAGTGAATTTTTTGGCGAGTCTGTTCGAGGCACCCACCACCCCGCACGAGCTCGACGAATGTGGTCAGCGAGTCCGTTTAACTTCCGCACGAGCCTCCTCGATTTGTGGAAAATGGTATTGTTTTGGTGACGAGGTCCATGAAGTTGGTGACGAGTCTCCTCGACCCAGTAGGTACGGGACTGCGGCGATGTTGACGACTAGACCTCCGAGGACCTACCAGCCCGTACGACAAAACACAGTTTTGGACATTCGCCACACAAAGTCGTCAGAGAACGAACATGTTCGTTCTCTGACGATCTTTTGCCGCCAGACCGGCGACTAGGAACACGACAACGAGAAACTGGTGAGGTCCGTTCGTCAATAGTGACTTGTCCGGCGACTACGGTGAAAGTCACATTCGCCATAGTCGCCGACCACTTTCGTCAAAGAGTGAACTGGGTTTAACTTCCACCTCGCCTTATTAAATAGGTCCGCGATGAATCCACGAGAAACATTTTGGTCCAAGTCGGTGATATGTCGACTACTCTGAACAAGAGTCGAGATGTAAGCGTGATACTCGCGGCACAGTACAACAAAACGTCGACGCCTCGGCGGTGTATACGATATAAGCGGTGACTAATACCCGACGTTTAGGCGATGTGTCGGCGTTTTGAGTAAAATGAATGGAATTAAAAAAATTAACGTTTTTAACGCCGAGAAAACGCCGATATAAGTACGAAGTAGGCGTCTTGTCGACAATGTATCGCCGAAATGCATACGAATGTATCGGCGAAGCAGATACGATGTCAATCGTCAGCGTTCGGCGACATATTGAGGCAATATCAGCGAATTCATTGTGGGTATCATTGGGGCACATTGAGGTAAAAAGAAGTTATTTTGCAAAATAAAATATTTTTTACGGGGTACAGAAGCTAGGAAATATTTCTGCCATTATTTAGGAGATCCGAGCAGTATATTTCAACGAGACTGACTCTTTACAGTATGTATATATGCCCCATGCATACAAAGGCTGTCTAGACTATTACAGGAGTTTGATCAAAGAGGCATAACAGGTGAATAACGGTGACAGGTATTGAAGTTCTCAGGGCGTTTGTTGGTCAGCTGGTGAAGTGAGTTCATGTCATTCAAATTGTTGTAAACTTTTTCTCATATTACCGTTAAATCCCTGCAACGTGTTGCTGGATTGTTTAATAATTTTTAGAATTATTTAAAGAAATAATATAATCATATGAGAACAAAAAATTGTGTTAGTTGTTAATAAATTACTTCTTAAGCTAAATCCGGAATCCCCCCGACTTTA
>NC_066560.1:4336504-4369004 GCF_024679095.1 Eriocheir sinensis
TATTAGCTACATAAATTCAATTTATACTTAAGTGTGCATGATAAAGCTGTATATCATTTATACACACACTATAATTATCACAACTTATGTTTTACAGTCCCACAGCAATTATGGACAAAAGTTAAATGTGAGATTTTCAAGTAATTTCAGTTAGCTACAGGAAGTTACATCTTAGAACACGTGAGAATGCAGAATATAGTCTGCAATGATTCTGGCTTGTGTGTATGAAATGCAACAATATCGTGCACAGTTAAGTGCAAGTAAAAATTGTGAGGCTAACATTTTCATTTTGTATGAGAATAGCTTCATAATAAATCCCTGAGTTTCTATTAGAAAATAGTTTCAAATATAGCTAAGGTTAGTCTATTGTCCCTGAACAGAGAATGGTAGTCAAAATATTAACACATGTTATCGCAGCATTCAGGTGGAAAGTGTATAACATATGGGTGCAGCAATAATGTAATCATATACCATAAACCCCTGTTTGTATTAGATATAGGGGCATACACTACAGCTAAACGATGCATCGGCACTCATCTCTATCCCCTTGAACCTGATGTGTAACAGCCCAGGCCCATGGATTCATGACTAGGTTGTATCCACTAAGTTATAGAGGCACTTTAGTTTGTATTCCTCTATTATTACCACTGAAATCTAACTAGATAGGTACTTATATTCTTCTTAAATTATCTTTTCTTAAATGACCATATTAGCTAGCCAGCCTTAATAATTATGTAAATATCTATCTTCTACTTCATTCTCTTTATTATGATTTCTCCATCTTATGGTATGTTGAGTTTAAAGACTTCATAATTAATAACACTCCAGGCTCTACCTATTGCACTGTTTATATACAATAACTGTAATCTGGCATTTTTTCATTACTGCAGAAATCTCCACTCCAACCAACAGCAGGTAATGGTATAACAAAATATTCCCCATGCTTGACTGCAGCCCTTTGCCCATGTCTGCTGCTCATATCCACACTGACAGCAAACAGCTGAAATAAAGGTGTGAACCAATGCCCACAAAGCACTCAGTAACATTCTATCCCATTGCTGTCAAGCCTCAGGTGGTCCAAGTAAAGGCTGGGTATATGTGCCTCCTTCGTGCCCTGGTACAGCTGCAGACAAAAATGTTGATCCACCTTACTCTAGCCCATTATGACTCTGTAGCAATTTTCTGTGCAGCAAGTCACCGAGTAGGAGTGGAGGGAGGAAAAGTAGAGTGAGATGCGAGCTGGCAGGGGAGGAGAGTGACTTGCCGTGCAGAGAGTGGCTGATGAGTCACACCAACATTGAGTTTAAAGTAAGGGGAATGGAGATTTTTGCCCACAACTTTATCTCCATCTGTACACACACACACACACACACACACACACACACACACACACACACACACACACACACACACACACTCACGAATAACTTGGAGGAGTCAGATAATACAGATCTATTAATGAAAAGGGGAAGAGAGAAGTCAGGGAGTTAGGAGGGCACAAGAAAAATCTGAGAAAAGGAGTAGTCTTCAATGACACAAAAAGTAGTTTTTCCCATAGAAATAGAAATATTTGGAATGCATTAGAAGTAGTAGTGATAGAGGCAATGAATGTGCAGCATTTTAAGGGCAAACTGGACTAATATTGATTTGGAGACAGAACCACACACGTATAGTTCAGGCCCTGTAAGTAAATACAACTAGGTAAATACACACACACACACACACACACACACACACACACACACACATACACACACACACACACACACAAATAGTGATATGCCCAAGGTTGGAATATGCAGCAACAGTGTGGTCGCTAAGTACAAAGTTGAATATAGGAAAAGTAGAGAGGATTCAGAGGGCAGCAACAAAGTTGGTTCCAAGACTAATAGATTTATCATATGAAAAGACTGAAGCAGTTGAATTTACTGACAATGGAACAGAGGAGGAAGAGAGACCTGATTGCAGGGTATAGGGTGCTGAATGGGATGGAGGAAGTGGACAAGGGAGATCTAATAACATGGGATACAAGTATCAAGAGGCCACGGGAGGAAGATGAAAAAAGATGCCTGTAGTAAATGATATTTACAACAGCTTTCCACAAACAGTATTGGAGGCCTGAAATGGCCTGGAAAAGGATGTGGTTCATGCAAGGACAATTAATGAACTTAAGGCCAAGTTAAATAATAGTAGATATAGATGGGACAGTATGAATGTAGTTCCTTTCCCATATATCACGACTAGGTAAACACACACACACACGCACACACATACCCACACCCACACATTGCTACATTCTTAAAGTAATATAGTTGTCCATTGAATTCTCTACTGTACTTTTTAGAACATATACGTTCCAGACCTCTATAAAAGGACAAGAAGGGAAACAAATCCTTCCCTGTATTAGGAGTCGTATCCTGTAAAAAGGTAACAAAGATCATGTATTAATGGCAGCAACTACTACAACAAGGAGATTGTAATGATAATAATAATAATAATAATAATAATAATAATGTGATAAAAATAAAAAATAAATAATAATGATGAGAATAAAATAATCTGAGGCTGTTTCCCGGCAAGGCAGGGTACTGATTCAAAACAGTCATGTGACCATTCTGATGAGTATTCTGTACATTAATATTAGAATAACACTAATAAGCACCCCACAACCCAGCTTCCTTACAGCCAGGGTGAAAATTGCACCCAAAGTAAGGAGAAAGCTTTTGAGGTATGAGGCAGTTAGACCACTCACTGAAATGAGTTGCATCAAGCATTCGTACATCATTCAAACTCGGCATTCCACAGGGTAGTCACTGACATGACATGATGTCTTGAATAGAAGCTAAGGCCTAAGGTCAGACTGGCTTTCAAGAAAAAAAAAGGAATTATGTGTTCTGTCTTACCAACACATCCACTCCAGGTTGTCACACAGCATTTCTCTACAGTGAACAGTGCAAGTGCACAAAAAGAATAAATAAATAAATAAATAAATAAATTAGCTTACATAATAATAATACATATAAAGAGCAAAGTCACTGCTCCTGACTAATTAGTGTCAGATGTATTTCTAGCTGCTGATGGGACAGCAATGGTAAAACATCCTGGTTAATATTAATTACTGATGCAGCTGCCAATGTCCAGTACCATGTCCATCATTATAAGAGGTGGTAATGCCTCCATCACATAAGCATTGTCTGACACCCATCACCTGATGATGCAGCTCAACAAACAGCAGAAATCTCAGGGAACGCTAATGTAGTGAGTCGTTCAATTTCAACAGAACTCTGTTGTTTGTTGGGCCACAGCATCAAATGACACATAATAAACAACACTCATGGGGAGGTAGCTGTATTCTGCATGGCAGTACCCACAACAGGCCCCAAGTGTAACAAGATGCCTTATCAAGAGGAAAAGCAATGTAAACACAACGCTGGAGCCCCAGCCCAGGCACAATGAACACTGCTGGAGCTCAAGACTTAACGCCAGGATGCCCCCAAGCAGCACCATCATGTGTCAATGACCATTCATCCAGTTAACCTACAAAATCTGCCAAACACCCTTTTTTTCCAAAAAAATAAGAGGCAGCATAAAGAAGAAATAACAATACAAAACAAACTAAAGCAAAAATAAAAGTCCTAACACAGCTCAAAAATTTGGAGAAAAACAAAAGCTCCAATTAATTATATTTTCATCTCTTAGAACAAAAGCAATCATGTCTAGTCCAAATCCCTCCCCATTGGCACCATGATACTCTGGAAGGAAGATGATAGTAGTACAGTAAGTCCTTGAATAAAGTACTTTCCTTCAATGTCGTATTGTTAAAATTACGAAGGAAAAAAAAAGATATTACATTTTACGGTAAAATGAAAACTGATGAAGTGTACTGCAACCATACATCTGCTTGTGGCTAGGATCCAGTTCTCACAACCCGTATAATTGTTTTCATTGCCCAAAAATTATAGAAACGTGCATTAATAAATAATAGGCAGTAGTATGATGTCTTTGGGCAATTGGAGTAGGATAGAAAATGATGGATGCTTCGTCCTTGCTGCCAACAATGTGCAGCCCTTGTTAACGTGCTCTGCAGGGCTTTGCACAACTTGCTCACATCTGTTTCAGTACTTGATGTAAGAAGTGTTCTGTGTCTTCATTTGATAGTCGGGTGATGTTCTTGTGACAAGATACATGCTCCAGGTACCTAACTCTTTTTCATATCAGTACCCTACAGCAAAATTTATTCCATCATATATCATTTTGCTAATAGTCAGTTTCCAAGAACCTATCAATGATGTTGTGAGCTCTTACTGTAATGGGAAAATAAATTACCTTTCGGACAGGTGAAACAAGAAATCCTTTAAAAAGGGCTACTTAACACCTTCACTCCGGCAACGACGACGTCGGCATCACCGTATGGAAAGGGTTAGTCCTCTTCTAAACCTCTTAATCCTCTTCCATTTCTCTTAATCTTCTTCTAAACCTCTTAAGAGGAAATGGAAGAGGATTAAGAGGAATTTAGAGGAGGATTGAGAGCTTCAGAAGAGGATTAATCCTCTTCCATTTCCTCTTGACCCTTTCCATACTGTGACGCCGACATCTGCATCATGGATGGAAAGGGTTTAGTTATCAGAACCAACCAGTGACTTGCTTTTATCTCCAGTGTCCTTTCTAACCGATGATCGCTGTTCTTCCCCTAAACCTATCAACAGTGGTATCCCACATGACTGTTCTATCTCTCACTTTATATTTGTTGTTCATTGATGATCTTTTCAAAACAATGTCCTATCCACTCCTACACTGATGACTCTACTCTCCATTACTCAGAATCTTTTAACAGAAGATAGTCCCTTCAGGAAATACAAGACACTAGGCTCGATGTTACAGATTGTTTAACCTCAGAACTTTCTATCATTTCTGAAGGGAGCAGAAGGAACTTGATGTCCTTCAATGCCTTTAAAATTCAATTTCTCCACCTGTCAACTCGACATAATCTTCGAAACACCTATCCCTTATTCTTCAACGACACACAGCTGTCCCTCTCTTCTACAATAAACATTGTCGGTCTATCCTTAACTCAAAATCTTAACTGGAAACTTCATAATCTCCTCTCTATTAAAACAGCTTCCTCAAGTTAGGCGTTCTGTATCATCTCCACCAGTTCTTCCCCCCCCCTTATATGTTATCCATACACAAGGGCCTTGTCTGCCCTCATATGGAGTATGCATCTCATGTGTGGGGGCTTCACTCACACAGCTCTGCTAGACAGAGTGGAGTCAAAGGCTCTTCATCTCATTAACTCCCCTTCTCTTACTGACAGTCTTCCATCTCTTAAATTCTGCCACAATACTGCATCACTTTCTAATTTCTATTGATATTACAATCCTAACCACTCCTCTGAACTTGCTAACTGCATCTCCCACTCTGCCGCAGTCCTGCTGCACATTTCTTTCTACTCTTGCTTATCCCTATTCTATCCAAATCCCTTCTGCAAGAGTTAACCAGCATCTTCATTCTTCATCCCTTCAATTAGTAAACTCTGCAACAGTCTCTTTTTGTCTGTATTTCCTCCTGCCTACAACTTGAACTCTTTCAAGAGGGGAGTATCAAGTTGAGTTAGTGTTGGGTTTAATTTAGTTAACTCAACACTAAGAGGGTTGAGCTGAGTTGAGTTTTGTAAGAACTCAACCCACCTAAAACACAAACACATTCTTTACAATTATTCTCAGACCTCTCCAGACAATATCAAAATAAGAAACCTCCCAAAACTTTTCATGAGTAACAATATGAAACTTACAAATATATTGGATGACAATGATAAATCAATATATGCTACAAATCCTGAATATCAATGACAAAAGTTTTTACTAAACACATCAAAAGTGCCACCATTACTTTAACAAAGCAAATGAAAGCTTGAAAATAAAGAGAATATCTACTTTTTTATTATAGCATACAACTAAAACCAACTATCTTGCCACATCAAAAGTCAAAACAATGCAATTTTTTTTTTCCAATTAGTCGTTTCACAATTATCCCCTTTTCCATTCATAACATGACAGCTGGTATATGAAATAAATATATATAAATAAATAAATCCTGACTTCATGAGGATACGAAAAGTCTTCCAATCTCTTTCTCTCTCTCTCTCACTCCCTCTCTCTGGAAATGTCTGTTTATCTTCATGTGTTAGCCTCAGTAAATAGCACATCCATGTATACATATCCATAAAAACAAAACAAAACAAGAAAATTCCAGTTGCTCACTCTTTCTAACACAAACACACACACTGACCTGGCCGAAGACGTTGAAAGCCTTCTCTAGCAGCTCATTGGACACACAGCCGGTGAGGTTCTTGACACGCACGCCGGTGGTGATGGAGGCATAGCGGATCTTGAGGGGACGGTGACGGACCTCCGTCCCCTGCAACTCACGCTTGGCCTTTTCTGCATTGGCGCGGTAGTCCTGAGGAGGCAAAGAAGGTTAACAATTTAGTGTGTGAGTGTGTGTGTGTGTGTGTGTGTGTGAGATGTCTTACCATCATCATGCTTCATCTATAATTTTCAACATTTACCATGGCCAGTTCATAGCATTTCCAAACAATCTGGTGCTAAAAAATTCTATGCCATACAAAATACACTAAACATTAGAAGCCAAAAGAGTTAGAAGTTGATATACTCACAAAGTTAATGAAGGCGTAGGCTCCGTCCTTGTTGAAGTAGACCTGCCCCAGTTCACCGTACTTGGAGAAGATGGACTTGAGCTCCTCGTAGGGGATGTCCCGTGGCAGGTTACCCACAAAGAGGCGGCTGTTAGCATTGAACTTCTTCTCAGCAATGTCGAGGGGTGGCAGGTCAATCTGTGGCCCCCTGAGCTCAGAGTTCACCCGCTCCTTGATTTTGTCCTGCAGGAGAAAAGCTTGTCAGGACACTCACCAAGACAGGAATTCAGCACTGATGCCAAAATGTGATAAAGGTACCAAAGAAATATGAACAAAATGGAGGTGATATTTCAATGAGATTTATCAGTCTGGGATGGGTGGGACTTTGGACCATATTCTAAAATGTATTGGCCTCCCATTACAATTATTATCAAAGGCCAGAGACAACATGAACAGGGTTTTCATGGGTGAAGTCATGTAAAAATAGCACTGCAATCACAAAACACTCCATGAAAATACCAGTAACTTCTAATAGAGGCTTTACAAGCAGGTGAACTGAGGTGTCAATTCATTTAAGAGTACGTTTTTTTTTCTTTTTTTTTTATTAACAATGGAGACAGCTCAAGGACAAAAAAAAAGGGTAGAAAAAAAAAGCCTGCTACTCACCTCTCCTATAATAGACAAAAGTAAAGAGTAGCCAAAAGAGAGGACAATTATGGGTGGAGAGGTGTCTTGATACACTCTTCTTGAAGGAGGTCAAGTCATAGGCAGGAGGAAATGCAGAAGAAGGAAGGCTGTTCCAGACTTTACCAGTGTAAGGAATGAAAGAGCGAAGATGCTGGTTAACTCTTGCATAAGGGGTTTGGACAGTATAGGGATGAGTTAGAGTAGAAAGTCGAGTACAGCAGGGCCGCAGGAGGGGGGGAGGCATGCAGTTTGGAAGTTCAGAAGAGCAGTCAGCATGAAGGAGTACGCTCAAGGATGCATCATAAGGAAATCCTTAAAATGAAAAGCACTAAATGGAGGGTCTACTGTACCTCGATTTGTCGGACTCTAAATATCCAGACAAAATTATGGTGTCAGGATAGTCTCGGGAAATTCATATAAGAGTGAAGAGGCCCATTACAGAGTGCACGCCCACATTCACCAGTCACCAGCTGTGCACACCATTTGTTTACCCCCATTCACTCATCATTTTGTCTCTTTCTTTGACATCATGTAACTGAGCCTGATTTTATTTCTGAGCACTGACTATGGCCTCTGCACTGCATACTGGCCAATGTAACTGGGGATATATTCCAATTATAACATTTTCTTCACCAAGCCAGATTTATTGTACTATGTATTATGGTGTAAGCATACTGAGGTCAGTATTTTTAGACACTACCGACTCTCACATCAATTATTTCAAAGGGAAAAAATTTGGTAAAATGCAATCTAATAATTTTTTTTTGAGAATTCATAGTACAGAAGTCTTGTCAAACTCCCACCAATCATAAAACTGCCCACAAAAAGGCCCACAACTCCTAGGAAGGTTATGTCCAATACTTGAGCTTAGGTGACGAAATGTTTAATATTATGCCCCTTAGCCTCTGGAAAATTCAGATTTCCACTAATTTCAGACACGGCTTCCCTCTTTTGGTCCGAAAAATCGAGGTTTAACTGCATCAATGTGTATCTTTGAAAATTTATCTTTACTTTGAGTTGAGGCTCTAGCTCTGGCTACTTGCCTTTTCCTGAACCAGCAGGGTGGCATCCAGGAAAGCAGAAACGGGAGGAAATGATAAAATAAATCAATATTCAATGATTTCCAAGGCTGAAAATAATACCATTCAAGTAGAAAAAAAGGGGGATTTAACATTTTGACTTTAGTCTTGACCTCTTCAGCTTGAGAAAATACAGTTTATCAGCAATTAACATATTTCTTAGTTTTGCATCCCCCCAGAGCACAGCAACACACAGCACCCCCCATCCCCGCCCCCACCCCTACAGCACAGCAACTAGGGTTTGTTTCCCGGGATCCCGGGTTCCCGGACAATTTTCAAGGTTTAGTAATCCAGAGATATTTTTGCACATCCCGGGGAATCCCGGGATGAAATTAAGCTAAAAAACAGGGGCAAATTTGACTGCAGGATGGTTGTAGACTTGTGGTTCTATTTATATTTATATAAAGGGTGTCCCGTGAGGAATGTTTTGTGTGTGTGAAGGAAGGACTTACTGTTTAGGTATTCTCTTGATTATAAAGCAGTCCTGGCACTCCCGTTACCCGTAACAGAGCTCGTATAATGAACACCATGTCTGCATACTCCACATTGCTGTGTGTATACGGCATTGAGATGAACGTGACAAACAAAATTACAAAAAAAAAAGCATCACACTTTCCCTACTCACATGAGTGACCGACCAGTGACGGTTGACAGTAAACTGTCTGTCTGTCTGTCTGCCTGCCCGCACAGCTGATGGCTGTTGCCATAGTTCCCAACGTTTTAGCTACTGATTGATACAATGATACATAACGTTCTTTTTATGTTGGACATGTAATGTGACTAATGTCTAACTATCATCTTTGGGTAATCACATACCGAAAAGAGTATGAAAAATAACATATTTTAAGATAGCTATGGCCAGGACGGCACCCCTCTGTCCCCTGACTACTCTTCATTTCACTGAGTATAAATGGAAACATGTATTTTTATTTTATCAGCGATAATGAAATACAATAATATTATTTACATTGTCATTCGCATTGGAATTTGGAAGCAGAACAAAAATAAAGTAGTAAACAAAGTATATTTTAGCTCTTATTCTTATTCCTTTTACTTTGCTGAGAAACAAAGTGTATGCTGGAAATTTGGAATTAAACATTTTAGTGGAATTATAAGACAGTCAAGTTACATTAATATTTCTGCATATCTATTAATGTTAAGCACATCAAAAACCTGAAAGGGAAACTAGGTATGGTGTGCAATTTTAGACAACTGAAAATCCCAGGAATTCCTGGGATCCTGGGATTAGGGCTAATTTTATCCCAGAATCCCCAGACAAAGAAAAAGGTCCAAAACGACATTCCCTAACAGCAACACACAGCACCCCCCATCCCCCCTACAGCACAGCACCCCCCTCACCCCCCCCCACAGTACAGCAACACAGCACCCCTCATTCCCCCACCGTCAGCACCCCCATCCCCACTACAGCACACTGCATCCCCCTCACTCCCCACCCCCATCCCCCCCACAGCACAGCACCCCCCTCACCCCCCCTATCCCCACTACAGCACACTGCATCCCCCTCATTCCCCACCCCCCCTTCAGCACCTCCATCCCCCCCCTACAGCACAGCAGCGCCGCCTCTCCCCCCACAGCACAGCAGCGCCGCCTCCCCCCCCACAGCACAGCAACACTCACAAAACCATATTGAGGCCGCGTCCCGTATCTCGGCGCCCTCCTGTCCTCCATTCCTCCTGGTCCTGTCTGAGCCGGCGCCGCCCCCGCCAGTCCTCGTCCCTTGTACATGGCGCCGTTCTCTATCATCCCACGACGTTTGGCTGGAAAATGGCGGTCACGGAGGGAGAAATAGCAGTGGTGGCAAAGGTCAACACGTCAACGAGGCACTCCCCGGCGTCGGCAAGCCAAGTGTTTCCAGGTGTACGATGATCGATGTCTGAGTACGATATCTAGGTCAGGCTTGAGGGCCGTAGATTTATGGTTTTGGCTTTCAGAAGTATCAGTAATTTACGGTTTTGGTCATGTGTGTAGCTGAATATCGGGTTTTTTCTGTGTTATGTATGGGAAATCATTTGAAAGTATGATACAACCCAGAGCACTGGATCCGGGTCTGCCAGGACGCTATAATATAGTTTTGCTTCCAACTCGTACCTCAAACATTAGTAATAAACAATCTTAATATCAATTATAACTGAATATTGTTCTCTTTGGTGTGGATGCGACAGTTTTCAGTTAGAAATCAGCAAATTGTGTGTTGAGTACGACAATTTGGTAACTCTTCCCTGCACTGTCAACTAACAACTGAGGCGTTGGTTCTTTCTTTGTCCTCTCCACTGGTGACTTGCCGGTATTTATATAACTGTCATAAATTTATTGCCTTTATAATAAATCACGTAGTTTTTTTTCAATAATGCTTTTTTTAGGGTTATAGATTTCCTTAATTGTTGGTTTGGTCCGCGGATAAGTTAACCAAGCTCGACCTTTGTGGCGAATGAGTGGCGTCGTGAGTTGTCCGCCTATTTTGAGCTGTCCGCCCTGGATAATATTATTTGTCATATTGATGTTACACTATCTTTCTAATAAATCGTTCTTTTAATCAATATGGCTTTTTGCAGATTTATAGATTTTGTCCTCGGGTAAATCGACCAAGCTTGACCTTTGTATATATGTATTGCTGACTTGCCTGACGGGCCAGCCTCCCATAACCCACGTAGCCAGGGAGGTGCCTTTTCGGCCGACTGGTAAAGGAGTGGCTCTCCCGTTACGCTGGTCGCGGGTTCGATCCCCGGCGCCGACAAACCTTTCCTTGTCTGGATTAATTTCTCGTGTGTTTCGTTACACGCGGTGGTCGTGTGGGAGTGTTGTAAGGAGGAAAATTTTGGCATTTCATATATAACTATCATAAGCTGTCCGCCCTGGCATTATAGGCCAGTGATAGTCAGGCTGGGTGCATGTGAAGTGCATGAGAGTGCACAGTTCGAAAAGAAGTTTCAGGAAGAAAATTGTAAGTGTCAAGTAAGAAATTAATTTAATTAGAGATTAAAGTATTACAGATTTAAGTATTATATTAGTATATTAAACTCCTAACACTGTATACAATGTGATATTCCATTTGTATTTTTTTTTAAACCATTTAGAAAAGCACACATGTACATTTAAAAGTAGAAATACAATATGTATACACAACTATTTTATTTTATTACACATCTAGCACCTATATCACAGTTATGTAGGACCGAGTAGCTATTTTTTATGTTTAAAATAGACACCTAATACCTAAGACGTGATTTTTGAGGCTATTATTAGGGTACTGTACATGAATTTCTCATCAGCTCCCGGAAGGGTGCATGAACTTAGAACAGACTGAACAACACTGGTATAGGCTACCTGTTGTACTTGTCTGATTACATTATCCCACTGCGGGCATTGTCTCGTAGGCTACTTATTATATTATCCTTCTATGGGCATTACATTATACTTATTGCATATGCCTTACTATATGAGCCTTATATTATATTTATTAGCTTATCCTACTACGAGTAGTATATCATATTATACTCACTACATTACCTTACTATGGGCATTATAATATAGATTACCTTATTACATTATCCTACTATAGGCATTAGAATATATCACCATTATATTATTTTACTATGGCCATTATATTTAACAGCAGGAGGAATGAATGAATGAATGAGGGCATACCGCAGGGGGCGCGCACTTCGCCCACCCTGCGACGTGGGTTCCTCCAGGTAAAAATCTCCCTGCAGTCCCCCCCCCCCCCCCTTCCTATCCCCAAATACCTCATGGCAGGATCTATTGTCTTGCTGAAGCCATGAACTCTGTGGGCATCCCCTTGGCCACTCGGGGCGTGCCAGTCCATATAACACAGTGGACTAACTTAGCCAAGAACAATTACTTTCCCTATTCTGCGGCCTCATCTTCATTATGTAAAGGAATTTGACGCCACAAAGCTGACTTTCCCCAGAATTCCTTACTTATCTTTTACAATTTAAACACTGCCTAGGTTGACTACACTACAAGAGGCAGATTTAGGCCGGGTTGCATATTCCCGAAGTCTCTTATGGTTCGGCATAAGAAGAAATTAGGACCAATCAGCGCGCGCGGCGGGAGCAGGTGCAGGAGAGGGGGACGATCTGGCCTCGTCAGAGTTGATGGGTAACTACGTCATTATGCGCGTACGTGACTTATTTTTTACTCTTATACTTACTACTTTTTTTTATTTAATACTATACTAACTATTTTTAAGATGCAGAATTGGAAATGGAGAGAGGCTCTCTCTCTTCTTCTTTATCCATTGTCTTCTGAGCAGGAGAAGGCCTTAATACCCTCACTCTTCCTCCTGCTCTTCCTTTTCCTCCTCCTCCTCCTCCTCCTCCTCCTCCAAAGCGATAAAGTGAAGAGTAAGAAAGGGAGACAGGTGAAGAGAAAAAAGTCTGAGGAGGGACTGAGTAAAGGGAATTAAGAGAAGGGAAAAAATACAAAACTAAAAAGAGACAAGGTGAAGAAAACCGGAAGAAGAGGAGACAGGCGAAGATAAAAATAGCGTGAAGAGAGTAAGTAAAGGAAGAAAAAGGGAAAAATTGGAAACAAAAGAGAGAAAGTGAAAAGGATTGCAAGAAGGGGAGATAGGAAAAAATGGGAAAAAAGTGTGAAAGGGATCAGAGTGTTCATGGGATGCACACCTTACCTGGGCTGATGATGGCTACCCCGCACATCTCCTCATATTAATATTATTCTAGAGAGTAAGTTAAGTATGTCAAACAAGAATGTAAGTCCGTCCTGCCCAAGTCTTGTAGTGAGCTTGGCTGCCATGATGAAGGTCCTTGAAAGTTGTGTTTCCTCGCCCTTGATTTTGATGACAGGGCCTACAGGTGGTGTTGTGTAGTGTTTCTTTTATTTTCTGTGTTGTTATGGATGAGCTTATTCACCCCTGATAAGACTCATCCATAATTTTGATGGTGTTGTGGTCTATAAGTGGTGTGTGTTTTTCCTCTACTTGCTGCCTGTTGTTATGGATGAGTCTTATTCACCCCAGATAAGACTCGCCCTTGATTTTGAGGGCGTGAGTCTTCCCTTACGGACGATACAACTTTCATAACAACCTTTTTACTTTTTCGGCGGGTACGGCTTTATTAACAGCCGTCCCTTCTTTTAATCTTGACAATCTTTTCAAATCTTTGTTTTCGTTGAAGTCAGAGCGAAGTTAAAGTCCTGTTTTGTTCTTAAAATTTGATTCCTTTGTCGATAAGAGACTAAACCAACGCAAAACATATTTTCCTTCATTTCTTTTGTTCCTAAAACTTGATTCCTTTGTCGATAAAACTAAACCAACTCAAAGCCATATTTTCCTTTCTTTGTTTCCAAAATGTCGATTCCTATGTCGATAAAACTAAATCAACGCAAAACCATATTTTCCTTTCTTTGTTTCCAAAATATCGATTCCTTTTTCGATAAAAACACGCCGCAATAACTCGTTATTCTTTCTTTGTTCCCAAAATGTCGATTCCTTTTTCGATAAAACTAAGACATCGCAACTCATTATCCTTTCTTTAAGGTCAGCATCCCACCCCGACAATTAAGTCGATCAGCATCCCACCCCGACAATTAAGTCAGGGTCAGCATCCCACCCAAAATGTCGACAATTGTCAGGGTCAGCATCACACCGACAATAAGTCGTTCAGCATCCCACCCTGACAGTTTCAGGGTCAGCATCCCACCCGACATTAAAGTCAGGGTCAGCATCCCACCCCGACAATTAAGTCAGGGTCAGCATCCCACCCCGACAGTTAAGTCAGGGTCAGCATCCCACCCCGACAGTTAAGTCAGGGTCAGCATCCCACCCCGACAATTAAGTCAGGGTCAGCATCCCACCCCAACATTCAAGCTGGGGTCAGCATCCCACCCCGACAATTAAATCAGGGTCAGCATCCCACCCCGACAGGTAAGTCAGGGTCAGCATCCCACCCGACAATCCAGCGATGGGGGAGCAACGCTGGGGTTGTCATAATCAGGAAGCCAGCGATGGGGAAGCAACGCTGGTGATGTCGCATTTGGGAGGCCAGTGATGGGGGAGCAACGCTGGTGATGTCGCATTTGGGAGGCCAGTGATGGGGGAGCAACGCTGGTGATGTCGCATTTGGGAGGCCAGTGATGGGGGAGCAACGCCGGTGATGTCGCATTTGGGAGGCCAGTGATGGGGGAGCAACGCTGGTGATGTCGCATTTGGGAGGCCAGTGATGGGGGAGCAACGCTGGTGATGTCGCATTTGGGAGGCCAGTGATGGGGGAGCAACGCTGGTGATGTCGCATTTGGGAGGCCAGTGATGGGGGAACTACGCCGGTGATGTCGCATTTGGGAGGCCAGTGATGGGGGAGCAACGCTGGTGATGTCGCATTTGGGAGGCCAGTGATGGGGGAACTACGCCGGTGATGTCGCATTTGGGAGGCCAGTGATGGGGGAGCAACGCCGGTGATGTCGCATTTGGGAGGCCAGTGATGGGGGAACTACGCCGGTGATGTCGCATTTGGGAGGCCAGTGATGGGGGAGCAACGCTGGTGATGTCGCATTTGGGAGGCCAGTGATGGGGGAACTACGCCGGTGATGTCGCATTTGGGAGGCCAGTGATGGGGGAGCAACGCTGGTGATGTCGCATTTGGGAGGCCAGTGATGGGGGAGCAACGCTGGTGATGTCGCATTTGAGAGGCCAGTGATGGGGGAGCAACTGGTGATGTCGCATTTGGGAGGCCAGTGATGGGGGAACTACGCCGGTGATGTCGCATTTGGGAGGCCAGTGATGGGGGAGCAACGCTGGTGATGTCGCATTTGGGAGGCCAGTGATGGGGGAACTACGCCGATGATGTCGCATTTGGGAGGCCAGTGATGGGGGAACTACGCTGGTGATGTCGCATTTGGGAGGCCAGTGATGGGGGAACTACGCCGGTGATGTCGCATTTGAGAGGCCAGTGATGGGGGAACTACGCCGGTGATGTCGCATTTGGGAGGCCAGTGATGGGGGAACTACGCCGGTGATGTCGCATTTGGGAGGCCAGTGATGGGGGAACTACGCCGGTGATGTCGCATTTGGGAGGCCAGTGATGCGGGAACTACACCGGTGATGCCCAGTGATGGGAGAACTACGCCGGTGATGTCGCATTTGGGAGGCCAGTGATGGGGGAGCAACGCTGGTGATGTCGCATTTGGGAGGCCAGTGATGGGGGAACTACGCTGGTGATGTCGCATTTGGGAGGCCAGTGATGGGGGAACTACGCCGGTGATGTCGCATTTGAGAGGCCAGTGATGGGGGAACTACGCCGGTGATGTCGCATTTGGGAGGCCAGTGATGGGGGAACTACGCCGGTGATGTCGCATTTGGGAGGCCAGTGATGGGGGAACTACGCCGGTGATGTCGCATTTGGGAGGCCAGTGATGGGGGAACTACGCCGGTGATGTCGCATTCGGTGAGCCAGCGATGGGGGAACGATGCTGAGAATGAAGAATCCATCAGGGTGTCTTGCAGAGGGCGTTAACGTAAACAAGTGCCAAGTCCTTCAAGTTGGAACAAGAAATAAGAAGTTCGATTACGAAATGCGCGGCGTTAAACTCAAAAGCGTTCAATGCGTTAAAAACTTGTGGGTCAAAATCGCGTCAAACCTCAAATTCTCACAGCAATGCATCGATGCAGCAAATAAAGCGAACAGAATGTTGGGCTTCATTAAAAGAAACTTTGTATTCAGGAATAAAGATGTAATACTTCCGCTCTACAATAGTTTAGTCAGACCCATGCACTTGGAATATGTGGTACAGTTTTGGTCTACCCACCATGCAAAGGATATCGCTAAATTAGAAGGTGTTCAGCGTCGGGCAACAAAAATTATCCCTTCCTTGCGCAACAAATCCTACGAAGAAAGGCTGTCCGCCCTTAACATGTTCTTTCTTGAGAAACGTCGCCTCCGAGGAAGACTGATCGAATGTTCTGAAATACTTAATGGTTTCACGAATGTAGACAGATCAAAATTGTTTATGATCAATGACACTTTGCGAACGAGGAACAATGGCATAAAACTCAAATGTAGACAAGTAAATTCAGACTGCACCAAATTTTTCTTCACCAACGTTGTAGTGCGAGAATGGAATAAGCTCCCACCTTCAGTACGATTGACTCCTTTAAAAAAAAAAAAAAAGCTCGATCGTCACTTCCTAGAACTTAATATTAACTAGAGTTGAAATGCAACGCTTTGGAGCCATCTGATTAATATATAATTACTTAGGTTTAAGACAGACTACCTAGTCTGGACCATGAGGTCTGTGTGGTTTGATTTTCTATGTAAATCTATGTAAATCCATTTCCAATTCTACCTCTTAAAAGTAGTTAGTATAGTATTAAATCTAAAAGATAGTAAGGATAAGAGTAAAAAATAAGTCAGGCGCATAATGAAAGTTACCCATCAACTCTGACGAGGCCAGACCCCCCCCCCCCCCCCCAGCACCTCCACTCTTGCAGCGTGCGCTGATTGGTCCTAATTTCTCCTTATGCCGAACCATAAGATACTTCGGGAATATGCGGCCGGCATCCCACTATCTCGTTTTGACGGTCCCGTCGACATTAATGACGTTAAAATGACGTCACAAAAATGGTGGGCGCTCGGTACTGAGGAGATGGGATCCGTCACGCCGCCTATTGACAAACAAAGAATGGACCACTTGGGCGACAGCGACTTCTTGATTGCTGCCTTTGTATACAAGCTACTGGATCAGAAGGCAGGCCAGCTAGGAGGAGGCGAAGGTTCTGGCCACGCCAACAATTATTTCAAGCCTTGAAATTATTATTTAAATGCTACAGATCATTACATGTGGAATGGAAGGACAACCACACTCGCAGACAACTCAACATACATTCTACAAGGGAGCTGTTGGAAAACCTAGTCCAAGGTAGGCTCTGAGGTCTGTTCTGCTGATGAACAACTGATTGAATTTTCAACCATCTGCTTGCTTGTTGAAGTCGCTCCCTGTTCACAATATAATTTTGGTATGGGAGGAACTGAAATAGTTCACAAATGACCCCCGGGTCTTCTCTGCAGCAGGAGAATACATATATTTCCCCCAATCTCCCCGCCACACCTGTGGGTTTGTTTACACCTGGCTGTGGCCGTGTGCGTTGTTGCCACACTTCCAGTTTTCAACAAAAGAATTTATTGCCAAACGAATTATAAATGTACATAATGCAAATGTATATATATTATTATTATATTGAAATTTATGTATATGTTATTTTGTATCTAAGTACTTCCATTTCATATTTTCATGATATGTAGAATATTCAATATCACTGGACGGCGGCGATGGTGGCCTACCTCCGTCGCCGACCCGGACCCAAAAGTTAACTTGGATTCATCTTTGGACGGGCCGACGGGGCTCCGCGAGCGGGGCGGTTCCCACTGTTGTCGCCGTCGATGATGTCATTGACGGTCGACGGGACCATCAAAACGGGATACACAAAGGAACACAAAGGAAGAACAAACAACAGCAGACCTGCTGGTCCTTACGAGGCTGTTTGTGACAAGCTACACTAACTGTCTAATCAAAGGTGGAAGATGAAGGACAGCAAAGGCGAAGGCTCCTCCCCACCCCCCCATCCCTCCAGCCAAAGCTGGCAGGAAAGGAAAAAGAACCATGCAGCATGGAAAAACTGCATGGAAATTATGTAGGAAAGAGGAAAGAACTACCATTACTGCTACCACTAACCGGGCGATAAAAGCGGACAAAGACACCAGTATTCGAAAGAACTTAACGTTATTACGAATATGAGTAATATCTTAGTTGCTGGTTGGATTCAAAATACTTGTCTAATCTATTCTTGAAGGCCGTAACTGTTGTACTATCAACGACATCACAGGGAAGAGAGTTCCAAACATTAACAACTCGATTGAAGAAGAAGTGTTTAGCTTCGTGCGACGAGAATCTTTTACCACTTATCTTCAAATTGTGATTTCTTCTTGTTCTATTTGATCGATCAATTGTGAAGTAATCTTCCGCATTAATATCACTGAATCCTTTAAACATTTTAAACACTTCTATTAGATCGCCTCGCATTCTCCGTTTTGATAGACTGAATAAATTTACTTCTTTAAGCCTTTGTTCATATGATAAATTTCTCAACCTAGGAATCATCTTTGTTACTCTTCGTTGAACCCGTTCCAACTTTTCTATGTCTTTTCTGTAGTAATGAGACCAAAACTGTACACAGTACTCTAGACGGGGTCGAACCAATGAATTATACAGTTTTAATATTACTTTTTCCGATTTATTATTAAAGACTCGTCCGATGAAGCCAACCAATTTGTTTGCAGTTTTAACTACCTCTGAACAATGCTGACCGGGCTTTAAATCGCTTGATATAGTGATTCCAAGATCTTTTTCTTTACTTACTGCAGAAAGTTGTTTGCCATTCATCACGTACCGAACGCGATTGTTATTTTTTTCGATGTGCAACACTTTACATCTGTCAACGTTAAATTTCATTTGCCATTGATTGGCCCAACGTGCAAGTCGATCTAGATCTGATTGTAAAGCTTCTTCGTCGAGTGTCGCAGTTACTTTTGTATAGTGGGAAGCCGGACTGGAACCTCCCTCAAATAAATGTTGCTTTTGTACCATTCACAATGTTTCGCCCTGCTACTGGCCTTGCCTTCCCTATATATCCCCATGCATGTATAAACCAGCAGAGGCCTTATTAAAAGAGTGAACCAAATATACATTCTCATGGAACTTAACAGTTTCTCTGGCAACCCTCGCTCATGGTAGCAGCTTCACTATTCTCAGTGCTGAAGTAACTTAAAGATTGCCAAATCTGATACTACAAGACCTTTTCCCATTGTCTATGAAGCGTTTGGGGATGTAAATAAATTTTCTGACTCAATCCTTGGCCTTGGCAGAAGCTTCACTATTGTAATTACTAAACTAACTGTAAAAGACGGCCAAACCTGAGGACATATTATAATACAAGATCTCTCCCCATTGTCTGTGCAGCGCGTGGGGATGTAAATCAATCGTCTAAAATCTAAATCAACCCTTGCTCGTGATAGGAGCTTCACTATTTTAATTACTAAACTATCTAAAAAATGGCCAGAACTGAAAATATATATTACAAAACCTCCTGTTATTGTCTGTTCAGCATTTCGAGATGTAAAATCGGTCCTCTAAAGTCTGAATCATTCCTTGCTCATGGTAGAAGCTTCACTAATTTATCAGTACTAAACTGTAAAAGATGGCCAAACCTGAGAATATAAGGCCTTTCATTGTCTAAGCAGCATTTGGGAATGTAAATCATTCTCCTAACTTAACCCTTGCTCATGGTAGCTTTATAAGTCATGCCGAAACTTGCTAGTAAAAGATGATAAAATCTGAGTACATTCAAGAGCTTCTCCCACTGTCCTATTACCTGGAATTTAATGGTGCAGCAGTGCTTGGGAATAAAAAAAAATTCTTCTAGATTAGTGGTTCCCAACCAGGGGTCCATGGACCCCAAGAGGCCCATGGAAGAATTTCAAGGGGTTCATAGAAATTCTAATTAATTTTAAAATTAGTATGCTAGAATTAGGAGGCATGCGGCTTTGAATTAAATTCATACTACTGTACACAATCCCTGAATGCTTAAATTCTAGAATTGCTCTAGATTAGCTAACGGTACTACCAGGGGTGTCAAACTCGCGGCCCACGTGGCAAGTTTGGCCCTTGGGATGGTCATGAGTGGCCCGCGAGATTCTCTAATTAATCTATTTCGTTGCAGGGCGTCCACAAGTGAAAAAGTGCCTGGAAAAGGGGGAACGTGACAAAAAAGGTTGGGAACCACTGTCCTAGATCGACCCTTGCTTATTATGAGGCTATACAAGTTGTTATTGCCAACACTGACAATACACAACAGCTGCCTAATTTAATTGCATATCCTTAGCAATAAAAAAGCGCAAAATCTGACTATGAATGAGTGACAAGATTAATATGTAATGGTTATCTAATACATTTCATATGGAGAGAGTGAACCAGATTACTAATACGCAGTCATGACGTCATCGATGATGTTTCAGTGAGCTGTCCTTGTAGTCTATAATTCTTGGTTTCACTCCGCCCTCATCTCCAGGCCTTAAACGCCATCACCTATGACCTGCCCATGCTTCTGGTAGGGGCAGGCATTCGCCCAAGGTCTTGATTCATCTTACACAACAACCAGCAGTCAGTTGAGGGCGGAGTATAATACGCTGGGAGCGAAAGCTAGTGACCTCACGGAGACACAAACAACACCTGAAAGAATCCGAAGAGGTGGCCGAAAGAGCTGTCAATTACATGAGAAGAGGTGTCCTGATAGCTTCCTCTTGAATGAGTTCAAGTTGAAGGCAGGAGGAAGTACAGATGAAGGAAGATCGTTCCAGAGATTACCAGCGCGAGGGATGAAAAAATGAAGATGCTGGTTAACTCGTGCGTAAGGGATTTGGACAGTAGCTAAAGGGATGAGCTTGAGTAGAAAGTCGTGTGCGGCGGGGCCGCATGAAGGGGGGAGGCATGCAGTTAGCAAGTTCAGAAGAGCATATCGATATCGAAGAACATATCGATAGAAGATAGAAAGGGAGGCAACATGGCGGCGGAATTTGAGAGGTAGAAGACTATCAGTAAGAGGAGGAGAGCTGATGAGACGAAGAGTCTGTCCACACGTGCCCCCCCACACGTGAGATGCATACTGCATACGAGGGCGGACAAGGCCCCTGTATATGGATAACAATTGTGCGGGGGAGAAGAACTGGCGGAGACAATACAGAACGCCCAACCTCGATGAAGCTGATTTAGTAAGTGAGGAGATGTGAAGTTTCCAGTTAAGATTTTGAGTTATGGATAGACCGAGGATATTTAGTGTTGAAGAAGGTGACAGCTGAGTGTTGTCGAAAAATAGGGGATAGGTGTTGGAAGATTGTGTCGAGTTGATAGGTGGAGAAATTGAGTTTTTGAGGCAAAGGTGCGCTACATAAGGAAAGGAGGGAGTAGAGATCGAGAGTGGAGAAGTAAGGAAAGAGAGGAGTAAGGGAAAGTAGTTGTGGAGAGGAAGAAGATAAATAAAAAAGAAACACTGGAAGATAAGGAATTCCAGAGAGAGAGAGAGAGAGAGAGAGAGAGAGAGCATCAGCATCAGCATCCACATCGGGAGAAGAAGTGCGGAGGAAGGGAAAAAAAGGGAGAAAATGGGAGGGAGGACGAGGAAACAACATGGAAGAGGCCAGACCAGAGAGAGAGAGAGAGAGAGAGACGGGAACAACAAGGGATGGGGAGAGAGGGAGGGAGGGAGAGTGAAGGGATGATCGGCTGTGGGGGGAGGAGAGGAGAGGCGGTCTGCTCTGGTCTGTTCCCTTACCTCCCTGACTCCCCATCTCCACCACCTCTCCCGCCCTTCTTCCCCACTCTCTCTCTCTCTCTCTCTCTCTCTCTCTCTCCGCCGCCAGCCCAGCGCTTTCCTCCTCAGTTCCACGCTTGCCACAGCGCAGAGAGCACTATGAGTGGCTCCTTCTGTGGCTGGGTCCCTCTGTGAGCTTCCGCGGGAGTGTTACTTTAGTGCCAGGATGGAGAAGGCCTTGCTGAAATTTCTCCTGACGGTGGGGTTCACGGCGGGGCTGAGCTACTCTACCGTGCCTCAGGAGAACAGATCTACTGGAGGTAAGAATGATATTTTGGCTTGTTTGGTTGGCTTGCCCCTGTGTGTGTGTGTATGTGTGTGTGTGTGTGTGTGTGTGGAAGAGAGTTAACAGGTTGCTTGCCTTCCTTGGTGGTTACTGTGAGATAAAATGTCTAAACGGAAGAGCATTTAACCGGTACAATTCCTCCACTTTCCTCCTGGTTACCGTGGGACAGATGGCTTTCTCAGGGCAAGGGAGGGAGGGAGAGTTAGACATGCCGGGAAGGAGGGAGGGAGGAAGATAGGGAGGGAGAGGACTAATGTTTGTTGAGGAGTAAGCAGTCTGTATATAAAGGTGCTTTGTCTCCCTTTTCTCATAATACCAGATGGCATTCTCGGGGTGAGGGACGAGGGAGAGTATCAGGGTAAGGGAGGGAGGGAGAGAGGAAGACAGGGAGGGAGAGGACCAGCGTTTGTCTATATACGAATAAAGGTGTTATTTCTCCTTTCCTCCTGTTACCGTGGGACAGATTTGAAGTGTGAGAGAGGAGGAGGAGGGAGAATTTGAGAAGACATACGGAGAGAGAAGAAGGGAGAGGAGGTATTGTGTGAATGGTTATCTGAACGTGAAAGATCATAATTTCTCTCTTGTTCCTCATAATAACGTGAGGTTAATAAGATTAGAGAAAGATGTGAGAGAACAGTACATAGAACACACGAGGAGGAGGAGGAGGTGAGGAGAGAGGATGGATTAGGAGGAAGATGAAAGAAGAGGAGGTGGAGGAGGAGGAGGAAGGGGAGAGGACTCAGAGGAGACCACCATTTGTTGTGGAGTAGGCTTTGTATGTGGCGTCTGTGAACTCTCCTCCTCCCAGCCTGCCGAGCCAGCCTGCAGCCTTCTCATGCCGGTGAGTCGACCTTCCCAAGCCGTAGGATCTCACTTCAAGGTCACTATCGCGGGGGGAAAAAAAAATCGGCTATGGTTGAGGTTTGGGGCGGTCCGGTTTTATGTAATTGGAAGCTGCTTCATGTCAGTCACTGAACGGGAGGGAAGAACTGGTTTTAAATGGTGTAGGATTGATTGCGTGAACAGGTGGTGAATGTGTGTGTGTGTGTGTGTGACTGGGTGTGTCTTTTGTGGCTGGCTGGGTGGCTGACCGCTGACTGGCTGAGAGGGAGAAGCGAGAAGCGAATAGAGACAAGCAGATGAAAACCACTAAGTAAAGAACATCAGGTTAAAATAATGCAAATGGTGAGGCAAGAATGTGTGTGTGTGTGTGTGTGTGTGTGTGTGTGTGTGTGTGTGACTGGCTGTGTCTTTAGTTCGTCGCATGGCTGACAGGCTGACTGGGTGGCTGACCGGCTGAGGTAGGGAGAAGCGAGAAGAGACAAGCAGATGAAAGCCACTAAGTAAAGAATAACAGGTTAAAATTATGTAAATGGTGAGACAAGAGAGCGTTTTACTGTGTGTGTGTGTGTGTGTGTGTGTGTGTGTATGGAGACAAGTTGATGGAGGCCACTAAATAAAGAATGGCCGAGATGTTTTCCCTGGCAGTATCCCGTAGTAGTACACACACCACATCGCGACAAGGCGGGTCCCTAAAGGTTAAATATATACGCTAAATTAAGGGAGAGAGCGGCGGTGTGTGGGCGGGAAAGCGTTTTAATGAAGCGGGCGAGTTTCTCAATGCTCATAAAGCTTTCCTTGTCTGTAGCAGCTCCTAAATGTTCCCCAGACGTGTTGCGAAGGCTTGGTTTACATGTATTATAATAGGTAATGAGGATAATGATAAGGAGAAAGGGGTACGGTCGTGAAGGGTGGTGGTGGTGGTTTGTGTTTGAAGAATGTTATCGATGTGGGAAGATTTTGATATGATGTAGTATGCTGTTGTTGTTGTTGTTGTTAATGTTGTTGTTGTTGTTGTTGTTGTTGTTGTTGTTGTTTTTCGTCCTTTATTTCATTGTTCTATTTCGAATTTTTCTATATTTTTATCTCTCCCTCCTCCTAGCTCCTTCTCCTTCTCTTCCTCCTCCTTCTTCTTTTTCTTCATTTTCTTCTTTATCCTAACATAAAACCTACTATTACTACTACTACTACTACCACCACCATCATCATCATAGTCATTATTATTACCAATGATGATATTAGTTAGTGATATAATGACTTGTAATTTTGATGGAGAGCGGTGTTATAATCCTGTCAAGTTAATTAATTAATATGACCCTCCCGCCGTGATTTCATGTTATTACTCACTGAAGGGTTACGGGTGGCATTAAAAAGAATAATAATTGTGATAAAATGTCATTATATAAATCTTTCAATAGAGGGTTTTGGTATTGAATGTGTGTGTGTGTGTGTGTGTGTGTAACTGTATCACCTCTTCATTATAACTTCTAGCTGTATCCTCCTTTGAGTAAGTGTGTGTGTGTGTGTGTGTGTGTGTGTGTGTGTGTTTGCAACTATATTACCTCTTCATATTTTTTTACTGTATCCTCCTCTGTGTGTGTGTGTGTGTGTGTGTGTGTGTGTGTGTGTGCAACTGTATTACCTCTTCATATTTCTTACTGTATCCTCCTCTTGTGTGTAAGTGTGTGTGTGTGTGTGTGTGTTACCTCTTTTCATATTTCTTACTGTATCCTCCTCTCTCTCTCTTTCTATGTGTGTGTGTGTGTGTTCGGTCAGTCGAGGAGGGAGGGATCAAAGGTGGCTTGGCGTCTCCTTGTGGGCATTAATCGACCTATCGTGAGGCGAATATTAATTAAAATCGCACAAAGACACACTATTAAAGCGTCACTCTCGGGAGGCTAAATAAAAAGGGAAGGAAATTCTCGGTTGTGTTTGTTTGTTACTTATTTCAATGTTACTTTTTTGTTTATTATTGTTTCTGCTGGTTCTTTTTACTACTACTACTACTACTACTACTACTACTACTACTACTACTACTACTACTAGTAATAATGCTTATACTACTACAATAGTTACTTGGCTATAGTTGTGACATTCCGTGTATTAAAAGTCTGAAACCATGTTATCGAATCGTATATGTAGCCTATCAAATTTAATTATTTTCTTACTTTATTTTGATATATAAAAAAATACCAAAGGCTGTGTTTTAACTACATTTCATACTGATTAATATTTTCTTTATATTTATGACATTTATGCAGGAGTTATATAGCTAAAGTCAGTTCCCGTCATCAAACCACTGGACTACAATTTTTGTCCACATGTAGTACAAGATCTAGTTTAATTAATTGTGCATTCTGCTGCTTATATATGAAGGCGAGAACTGAATTAGTCTGTTGCCTCCCGTTTTTTTCAGACTTCCTTTAAACTCACAGTGCTGGCCTAGGAACACGGGGGTCACGCCGGCATCTGGGAGGAAGGACGCTGGTAGGATGTGTAGGATATTTATAGGAAGGATAAGAAGGATAGAATAAGAAAAGAGAGGGAAAAAGAGGAAAGATAATAGATAGAGAAATGGGATAAGAATATAATTAATCGTGCTGTCCGCCGCTTTTATATAATGGCGAGAACTGAATTGGCCTCTCTTCGTGTCTTCCCTTTTTATAGCCTTAGTGTGCCCCCTATGCAGTTTTTCCTTTGATTATAAGCTGGAGTGTAAATTATCTCTCCCTGGACGTGTTTAAGCAGCAGCGAGTAGCGGGCTTTTTTTATTATTGTTTCCTTTTTTTGTCCCCTTGAGCTGTCTCCTTTATTGTAAAAAAAAAAAAATCACTTTCCTTAATCTTCTGCATTCTAGAGTTAGGAGACTTTAATAGTGTGTTCTGAGCTTCTTCATACTTTTTTTTTTATGCATATATTTCTTTGATTATTAACTGGCGGGACACAAGAGAGAAAAAAAAGGATGTAAAGAGTGGCAATTTAGTTCGTTCCAAGTGTGTGTGTGTGTGTGTGTGTGTGTGTGTGTGTGGATCGCTTTTTATCTGAAGAGGCAGCTCGTCTAGTGTACATTCATCTCGTCTAGTGTGTATCGCGCAAGCAAGGTTTTAGCGAACTAGTCATTATCTTATCGTGTTACTCATTCCTGTTGGCTCATATACTCACTCTATATTAGGGCTTGTTAAGGCTTCGTTGGGTAATGGGACCAGGCGGGCTGTGATTTCAACTTACACACACACACACACACACACACACACACACACACGCACACACACACATGACCTATCTTTTGCCATTCATTTCTACTTTCTTTATATTAGCTGTGATTAGAGGGGTATTTTTACTTATTTGTTTTATACCCTTGAGCTGCCTCCTTCACACACACACACACACACACACACACACACACACACACACTATGCAAAAGTTTAAGGAATTCGTGGATAATAATTGTAATGGGATAGAGTACGGGACATTACACGCATGACTCGATCTAGTACAAAAATATAAGTTTATAGGAACAATAATAATAAACAAGAACACGCATACATTTACGTTATCTGAAGCAAAACTAAGCGTATACAACATGACGAGGCGTAACATGAAAAGATATCAGATTATAGAAGTGTACCTTTACGTGAGAGATCAATGGCCTCACATAAAACGGACTCGCATTAAAATTAAAATCAAACGCAACTTCCACCTCACTCCTTCCTTCACCCTAAAATATTCGTAAGGGAGAGCCATAAAGCGTCTCAGTCCTGGGCTTGGCGGCCGTTTGCTATCATTTCACCGATGTTAAAAGGATCAAATCAACTAACCCAGATCAAAGGGTCAGAATATATATCAGTCTCCTCTCTCCACCTCATGTAAACGCAACCTCGACTTCCTTCCTTCTTCCACCTTAATAATCGCTTACAAGTAGTAGTAGTAGTAGTAGTAGTAGTTGGTCGGGAGTTTTGCCTTTGTAACGGCACTGCCTGATGTGTCTTTACTGTCTGGTTATATTATTTTTCTTTTTCTTTCGTTCTTTTTTCTCTTATTCTCCAAAACTTATGTACTGTTGCTTTTGTTTCTTCGGTGTAAGGAGAGCAATGCAGCGTCTTGGTCCTGGTCTTGGTGGCAGGCCGTTTGGTGTCACTTCACTAATGTTTAAGGGACAGTTCACCAAATCTGGAACATAAGGTGTATATTTTCATGCCAGTCTGTAAATCTCCTCTTGCAACTCGTATATGCTTGGATGGAGAGAGGAAGAGGCCGAAAAGGGGTGGAGGTTGTCATAAAAAGGCATTGGACGAAGAGGGAAAGGAAGGAGAAAGAAGACATACCGATAGACAACAGTTTTATCTCATGCAACTCATACCATATGCTAGGATGGAGATAGGTATAGGAGGAGGAGGAGGAGGAGTTAGAGGCAGTAGATAGGGTGGAGGACTGCCCTAAAAAGCCACTGGACAAGGAGGGAGAGAGGGAGAACGACGACGATGTTAGGCATACCAGTATTACCTCATGCAACACATATATGCTTGAATGGAAAAAGGTGCGGGTGGAGGAGAAGTTAGAGGCCGTAGACAGGGTGGAGGACTGCCCTAAAAAGCCACTGGACAAAGAGGGAGAGAGGGAGAAATAGGACTTACTGATAGGCTTAACCGTATTACCTCATGAAACTTGTATATGCCTGAATGGAAAAAGATGCAGGTGGAGGAGGAGGTAGAGGCCGTAGACAGGGTGGGAAATTGCACTGAATAGCCACTGGACAAAGAGGGAGAGAGGGAGAAATAAGACATACTGAAAGGCTTAACAGTATTACCTCATGAAACTTGTATATGCCTGAATGGAAATAGATGCAGGTGGAGGAGGAGGTAGAGACCGTAGACAGGGTGGGAAATTGCACTGAATAGCCACTGGACAAAGAGGGAGAGAGGGAGAAATAAGACATACTGAAAGGCTTAACCGTATTACCTCATGAAACTTGTATATGCCTGAATGGAAATAGATGCAGGTGGAGGAGGAGGTAGAGCCCGTAGACAGGGTGGGAAATTGCACTGAATAGCCACTGGACAAAGAGGGAGAGAGGGAGAAATAAGACATACTGATAGGCTTAACAGTATTACCTCATGCAACTCGTATAGATAAGCCTGAAGGGAGAGAGGCGCAGATGGTGGAGGCCTTTGAGAGTGCAAGCTTGCCCCAACCTAAAAAGCCATTGGAGACAGAGGGGGCGGGAGGGACGGAGAAAGAAGACATACTGATGAGCTAAACAGTATTGGTTCAACGAGATATTTCCTGCCTGTTGAATGCGCGTGTGATGTTTTGAATTAATGCTTTGAAGAGATGCTGCGTGTGTGTGTGTGTGTGTGTGTGTGTGTGTGTGTGTGTGTGTGTGTGTGTGTGTGTGTTTACTTCTGCGCAGTGCATTGTTACTTTTTCCTTGTGTATGCAGGTGAGAGAGAGAGAGAGAGAGAGAGAGAGAGAGAGAGAGAGAGAGAGAGAGAGAGAGTCAATATGTACATTCTTCTCTAGGTTCCCTCCGTTTTAAATTACTTGGCTTATGAGAGCGTCATTCACAGGTTGAGAGAGAGAGAGAGAGAGAGAGAGAGAGAGAGAGAGAGAGAGAGAGAGAGAGAGAGAGTGTGAACGAACTCGGGGAAACTTCATTTTGTTGTGTGTGTGTGTGTGTGTGTGTGTGTGTGTGTGTGTGTGTGTTTCTATTCGTGTTATGAGACGCACAAAATACAACGAAGAAAATAAAAAAAAGGAAAGGCTTGTAATAAGGAAAAAAAAGGAGGGAGAAACTGGAAGAGGAGGAGGAGGAGGAAGAGGAGATGGAGGATGAGAAGGAGGCGATAAAATATAAAAAAAGTAAGAAAAAAATCCAAGTCGTGGAAAGATAAAAGGTAAAAGCAAAAAAAAAAAAGAGAAGAAGGACTAGGAGGAAAGCAAGAGAAGGAAGGTAAGAACAGAACGAGGAGGAGGAGAAGAATGATGATAGAGGGTAATAAAATGAAGTGGAAAAGGACGAGAGAATGAAGAAATAAAGAAGGATGAGGAGAAGAAGGAATTGAGGAATTGAGGGCGAGGAGGAGGAGGAGGAGGAAGAAGAGGAGGAGGAGGAGAAAAGGTAGCATGACTTAGAGGAGGAGGAGGAAAATTAGGAGAGAAGAGGGAGAATGAGTTGTAGGAGGTGGAGGAAAGGTAGAAGGACAAGGAGGAGGAGGAGGAGGAGAGGCAAGATCATAGAGAACGAGGAGGAGGAGAAAGAGGAGCGGGGAAGAGGAGGAGGAGGAGGAGAAACATGAGAAAAGAGAGGAGGAACAGGGAGGAGGAGAATCTTTGAGGATGAAGAAGTGCGTGTGTGTGTGTGTGTGTGTGTGTGTGTGTGTGTGTGTGTGTAAAAAATAATAGAAAAATAAAGCTTGTGGAAAGAAGATGAACGTGAGAGAAGGAAGCAGCAGAGGAGGAGGAGGAGTAGGACAAGGCAGTATATGTAGATTGCAAAGGAGAAAGGAGGAGGAAGAGGAGGAGCAGGAGTACAATCAAGAATGAAGAACTGAGTCAATGTCTGTCTGCCTATCTCTGTGTGTGTGTGTGTGTGTGTGTGTGTGTGTTGACTGGCGGTTGATAAGGCGCCGTATCAGTGATAATACTACTCGGAGCGGAGCAGAGAGGTGACGGACAGGCAGCCATGAGTCTCCCTCCGTCAGCCATACACGGTGATAGAAGCCAAGGAGAGAGAGAGAGAGAGAGAGAGAGAGAGAGAGAGGGGGGGGTAGTGGGATGATAGAAAGCAGAGATCATTAATTAGCATGATAAAGGAAACAGGAAAGGAGGAAAAACAGGGATACACTAAGAGAGAGAGAGAGAGAGAGAGAGAGAGAGAGAGAGAGAGAGAGAGAGAGAGAGAGAGAGAGAGAGAGAGAGAGAGAGAGGGCGGGGGGTAGAGGGATGATAGAAAGCAGAGATCATTAATTTGCGTGATAAAGGAAACAGGAAAGGAGGAAAAACAGGGATACACTAAGAGAGAGAGAGAGAGAGAGAGAGAGAGAGAGAGAGAGAGAGAGAGAGACCTTTTCCCTCCTTTCTTTATTTCTTCCGTATCTTTCCACTTGCATCCATCCATCTGTCATACGAGAGAGAGAGAGAGAGAGAGAGAGAGAGAGAGAGAGAGAGAGAGAGAGAGAGAGAGAGAGAGAGACTTTTGCCCTGGTTTCGTCAGTCTGAGTGTTTGTTTTATAGAGTCGTAAATTTTTGGGATGCTTAGATGATTTCCTTTTTTTGTACCACTTATTGTATCTCTCTCTCTCTCTCTCTCTCTCTCTCTCTCTCTCTCTCAAGTGGGCGCGGCAGGGTGTGGTGTAGGTGTTCGGATCCCCTTACCCACCCATCGAATCGCCTTCAACGGCCTAAGGAGAGGATCAAATACCTTACGTCTTGCCTTTCTCGCCTTTGTTTCCAAGTGGCTGACTGGCTGATTGTTGTTGTTGTTGCTGTTGTTGTTGTTGGTGTTGTTGGTGGTGGTGGTGGTGGTGCTGTTGTTGTTGGTGGTGGTGGTGGTGGCGGTGGTGGTGGTGCTGTTGTTGTTGTTGATGTTATTGGTGGTAGTTGTGGTTGACCAAAGGAATATAAGTCACTGTTAAAATTTATTAGGTGGTTACTGGACTTTGGTTGTTGATTTTGTATTGATTCCTCGTTCCTGGTTGCCGACTGGTTGCTGATTTCTGTTTCCTGGTTGCTGATTGGTTGCTAAGTGGATGTTGGCTCCTGATTGGTTGCTGAGTTTATTTTGATTCCTCGTTGCTGGTTGCCGATTGGTTGCTGATTGCCGTTTCCTGGCTGCTGATTGGTTGCTAAGTGGATGTTGGCTCCTGATTGGTTGCTGAGTTTGTTTTGATTCCTCGTTCCTGGTTGCCGATTGGTTGCTGATTGCCGTTTCCTGGCTGCTGATTGGTTGCTAAGTGGATGTTGGCTCCTGATTGGTTGCTAACTGGGTGCTGGTGTCTGATTGGTTGCTGAGTTTGTATTGATTCCTCGTTCCTGGTTGCCGATTAGTTGCTGATTTCTGTTTCCTGGTTGCTGATTGGTTGCTAAGTGGATGTTGGCTCCTGATTGGTTGCTGAGTTTATTTTGAATCCTCGTTCCTGGTTGCTAATAGGTGGCATCGAGGGGAAAGATATGATACAGACCCAAACAGCGTCCCCTCGATTAGCCGATATGGATACGAATGATAAAAGAAACAGTGACAGGAAAGTAAAAAGGAAAAAAGTAAGACATTGACATTAAAGTAAGAGAAAGAATAAAAAAATGGTGACAGGAAAGTAAGTAAAAAGAACATGACAGTAAACTTGGAGAAAAATAAAAGAAAGACTGACGGTTAAGGAAGACGAGTAAAAAAGTAAGACATTGACATTAAAGTAAGGAGAAGAATAAGAAAATAGCGAGAAAAAAGTTAGAGGAAGAAATATTGACAGTAAAGTAAGGAGAAAAAAAAAAAAAGACTGACGGTTAACTTAGAAGAACGAAAATAAGACAGTAATAATTAGGTAAGTACAATAATAAAAATAAAGCGACAGTAGGAAGTAAGGAGAAAAATATAAAAAAGTAAGATAGTGACAATAAAGTAAGGGAAAGAATAAAGAAAATAAGACCGACGTTAAGGAAGAAAAATAAAGATAAGATAGTGATTGTAAAGTATCGGTAAGGAGAAAAATAAAAGTAAGATAGTGACAGGAAAGTAAGAAGATAAAGAAATAGTGACAATAAAGTAAGGGAAAAAATAAAGAAAATAAGACTGACGTTAAGGAAGAAGAATATAAATAAGATAGTGACGGTAAAGTAAGGAAAGAAAAAAAGTACGATAGTGATTATAAAGTAAGTATAAAAACGTAATGACAATAAACCAGAAAAATAAAATAGAAGACCTTGACAGTAAAATAAGAAGAATAAGTAAAGAGAGTGACAGTAAACTTAGAAGAATGAGAAATAGTGAAGGACAAAATGAAAAAAGTAAGAATAAGTAGAGTGACAGTAAAGTAGGAAAAAGGAGAAATAGTGAAGGACAAAATAAAAAAAATAAGAATAAGTAGATTGACAGTAAACTTAGAAGAATGAGAAATAATGAAGGACAAAATGAAAAAAGTAAAAATAAGTAGAGTGACAGTAAAGTAGGAAAAAGGAGAAATAGTGAAGGACAAAATAAAGAAAATAAGAATAAGTAAAGAGAGACAATCAATTAAGAAGAATGAAATATAGAGGACAAAATTAATAAAAAAGTAAGAAGAAGAATGAGAAAAAAGAGAAATAGTGAAAGACAAAAAAAAAAAAGTAAGAAGAGGGACAGTAAAGTAAATTAAGGAGAAGAATGAGAAATATTGATAGACAAAAAAGAAGTAAGAAGAGTAAGTAAAGAGAGTGACAGTAAAGTAAATTAAGGAGAAAAAAGAGAAATATTGATAGACAAAAAAGAAGTAAGAAGAGTAAGTAAAGAGAGGGACAGTAAAGTAAATTAAGGAGAAGAAAGAGAAATATTGATAGACAAAAAA
>NC_066560.1:4381504-4389004 GCF_024679095.1 Eriocheir sinensis
CTCTCTCTCTCTCTCTCTCTCTCTCTCTCTCTCTCTCTCGTCATTCACCAGCTATTCTTAGCAATAACGCCACCCCTCCCTCCCTCCTTCTCCTCCTCCTCCTCCTCCTCCTTCCCCTTGATCTCGTAACCTACCCATCAATATCTGATAAGGCGTCTTCTCCCTAGAGCAAAGAAGAGGAGGTGGAGGAGGAGGTTAAAAAGTGTCGGGGGAGGAGGGTGAAAGACGGTGTGAAGGAAGAGGAGGAGGAGGAGGAGGAGGTGATGGCGATGGGGTGTGATTCATATAGGGCGGAGAAATGGAGAAGGAGGAGGAGGAGGAGGAGGAGGAATACGTGTGTGTGGGAGGTTTTAGAGGATCAAGTCGTGTGAAAGGTAAAGAAGAAGAAGAAGAAGAAGAAGAAAGAAAAAAAAATGTGAAGGGGAGGAGGAAGGAGGAAGAGGGGAACGTTTGTGAGTCCGTGAGGAAGAGGAGGAGGAGGAGGAGGAGTAACGGGGGGAAGAGGAAGGAAGGTAGGGACGAGGGGAGGAGGAGGAGATGAGGAAGAGAAGGGAAAGGGAAGTATGTGGGACTGAACAGAGGAAGGAGGGAAGGGAGAGAGGAGGAAGAGAGAGAGAGAGAGAGAGAGAGAGGGGACGGTACGGAGGAGAGAGATTGGAGAGAAAAAAAAGGGAGTTAGAGAAAGAGGGAAATTGTGTGAAAGTACAGAGCGTGAAGGGGACGAGAGAGAGAGAGAGAGAGAGAGAGAGAGAGAGAGAGAGAGAGAGAGAGAGAGAGAGAACAAAAATATGAGAAAAGAATCGTAAAACACAAGAACACTACCAAGAAGGGAATCCAATACTATAGAAGAGCTCAGATGGAGATTAGATCCACTTCAGACACCATCGAATCCTTTCTATCCACACTCACCTCTCAGCCAACAGCCCCTCCCCTCCACCCCTCCTCCTCCTCCTCCTCCTCCTTCCATCCTGCTCTCCATCCTTCATGTCCTATCCCTTGGCGCCAATACTTCTTGTTCTCTACCCTTACGTATTTTGTTGTTGTTTTCTTGTTATTGTTGTGATGGTGGTGATGGTTGGGGGGAGAGGGGTAGTAGTAGTAGTAGTAGTAGTAGTAGTAATAGAAGTAGTGGTAGTAGTTGTAGTAGTAGTAGTAGTAGTAGTAGTGGGAATAACAGTAGGCTATATGTCAATGCACGAGGGAGAGAGAGAGAGAGAGATTGGCATTACCATTGTTTCATTGTATGGAAATATATATGTAAGACATTTTGAATTGTTTACACACACACACACACACACACACACACACACACACACAGCAGTACCACGCATCCTTTTCCATTCTCTCTCTCTCTCTCTCTCTCTCTCTCTCTCTCTCTCTCTTAATATCCTTCTCTATGGAATTTAATAACATCCTCTCACTTTCCTCTCTCAGTCTTCCTCCTCCTCCTCCTCCTCCTCTTCAATCTCTTTACATTGGAGAAAAGACGCCTACGAGGGGATATGATTCAAGTCTTCAAGTATCTGAAAAAGTTCAATAACGTCGATTACTCCAAATTCTTTGAACTGCAAACCAACTCAAGAACTAGAAATAACGGTTTACCCATTCAGTCTAGTCGATGTAACACAGACATTGGAAGGAGTTTCTTTTCAAACCGAGTCATCCGTCACTGGAACAATCTTCCTTCAGAAGTAGTAAATGCGAATACCATCAACTCCTTCAAATATAGAATCGACTGTCACTTCGCTGCGTCGGGATTAAACTGAATATTGAGTTGCTTTCATCTGCTCTTCAATATCGAGGTGCTTTCATCTGCTCCTCAATGTCGAGGTGCTTTCATCTGCTCCCCAGGCCCCAAGTGGCTGTCGAGCAGATTAAATCACCAAAGCGGGCAACCTCGTAATGAGCCAACAGGCTTTCTGTTGCCTGCATTTCCATGTTTCCATGTTTCCACCTCTTAGCCTTCCACTGACCTGTTCCATCAGATAACCCGGAGGTGCAACTGAAGAGGAGGAGGAGGAGGAGGAGGAGAAGAAAGAGGAGATTGTATATATGTGATTATTCGCACTAAGTAAGAGAGAGAGAGAGAGAGAGAGTAGCATTCATCGCAGAAGATTGATGTGTTTAATCGTGAAAGGAAGAAAAGGAAGGAAGGAAGGAAGGAAGGAAGGAAGAAAGGAATGAAGAAAGAAAGGAAACAAAGAATACAAAAACAGTAGGAAGGGAAGGAACGAAGGAAAGAAGGCAGAAAAAATAAAGAAAAAGAAAAAATAGAAAAGAATGACAAAAATTAAGGTAAGAAAGAAAGTAGTAAAAAAATGAAAGGTATGAGAGAGAGAGGAAAGAAAAATATACGGAGACAGGTAAGAGGGATAAGGAGGAAAGTGAGGAAGGGAGAGAGAAAAGAAAAATAGATGAAGAGATAAGAAGTATTAAGGGAGAGAAGAGAGGAAAGAAAACAGACGAAGATGGGATAAGGAGGAGAGAGAGAGAGAGAGAGAGAGAGAGAGAGAGAGAGAGAGAGAGACTTGATGGGGTAGAGGCGCCGTGAAAGGGTTAATTTGGATCCGTATTGAGCTATCAGGTAATGTCTGAGAGAGAGAGAGAGAGAGAGAGAGAGAGAGAGAGAGAGATTTAAATGTAATCAGAGACTTTATGAGGCTATTTTATGGGTAAAGTGTGTGTGTGTGTGTGTGTGTGTGTGTGTGTGTGTGTGTGTGTCAACAATGGAGTGAACACAAGAGTTGTGTACACGAATACAAATACTTCAAATTCCAACTAATACGAATACGAATTCGCGTACACTGAAATGGTTTTAATTCGAATACAACTAGGAATACTTCTTGAAAGTATTGATGAATACATTGATGTAGATACACTTTTATTTGAAAAATACCTTCTTGGCGTAACTGGGGACAGCAGTGCTCTAAAGTTATGCAACAGTAACATGAGCTTATAAACTTGTCCTATACACGACCATCACACGTCCGCCCAGGAGGCTGGAGTTGTAAGGAACAACGGCTGTTATTTACGATCATAAATTTTGAAGTATTCGTCAGATTATTGGCAGTATACGACTAGTGTTCCCTTGTATTCGAATACGAATGAGAATACTTGGATTATTATTAGTGATAGTAATTATTCGAATACGAATATTTCCAAACTAAGTATTCGAATGTATTTGAATACGGACACCGAGTGCAAATACTCTATCCCTGGTGTGTGTGTGTGTGTGTGTGTGTGTGTGTGTGTGTGTGTGTGAATTATATGGTTGCATTGTGATGTGATAAAAACTATAGATCTCTTTATTTAGCTCTCAGTATATATCTTTCTATTTATTTAACTTTTTTTTTTTTCGCCTATGGCACCGGTAGGCTTTGATGATAGGGCCTGATGGTCGGCCCCATCCCGTTGTGGCGCAGGCAAGTGTTTATAGTGGCGCCACCTTGCATTGGCTCATGCTGTCCCCCGAAGCTCATCTTTGATCTGAGAATCTAGAGTCCGGGTTGCTAGATGGTGTTATGGGCAGCATGTGGGTAGTCTTAGGCTACTCCGTCGTCCTGGACGCGGGGCCGTCACGCTATCCACTCAGTCACCGCCTCCCCTAGAACTATATGTTTTTTTTTTCTAGTGTATATGATTTTTGTTTTATGTGTGTGTGTGTGTGTGTGTGTGTGTGTGTGTGTGTGTGTGTGTGAGTACGTGCCGGAATGTGCGCAAGTGGTGCACATAATCAAGCCAAAGGTGGATCAGGTTTACACACAAACAAACACACACACACACACACACACACACACACACACACACACACACACACACACACAAGGTTAATGGATGAATGGATCAGGTTCACAAACAAACACACGAACAAACGAAGGAAGTGACTGCATAACGAAAAGAGAGAGAGAGAGAGAGAGAGAGAGAGAGAGAGAGAGAGAGAGCACTTGACCCACTGAGAACAATGCCCCCCCCCCTCAAAGCCTTCAGTCAATCCTCAGACACAAAAAAGGTCACAGCCATTCTTCTAAAAGACGTCCCACGCAGACTTAGATACGGTCATGCTTTACCTTGCCAAACCTCACCTGACCTCACCTGTGACATAATTGACTTCTTAGGCTGACCTACCTGGCTTCCTGTAGTGTAAACTCACCTAACCCCACCTGTAACCTACCTGGCTTACTATACTGACCTTCCTGTTTTTCTCCCTTTTTTAATATCACTTGACCTACCTGGCTTACCCTAACCTTACCTTACCTTACCTGTGACTAACCTTTCTTGCCAAATCTCAGCTGACGTCATCTGTGATCTACGTGCCTTGCCAAACTTCGCATGACCTTACTTTTGACCTACCTGGCTTGCCCTAACCTAACCTTTCCTTCCCTGTGACCTAGCTCTTTTCCCACACCTCACCTGACCTTACCCCTGACCTACCTGACTTGCACTAACCTCACCCATATTTTCCTTGTGACCTACCTGCCTTGCCAAACCTCATCTGACCTTACTCCTGACCTACCTGGCTTGGTCTAACCTTACCTCATCTTCCCCGTGACCTACCTAGCTTGTTCTAACCTCCCCTGACCTTACTCCTGACCAACCTGGCTTACTCTAATCTTAACTTACCTTCCCTGTGACTTATCTAGCTTACTCTAACCTCCCCTGACCTTACTCCTGACCAACCTGGCTTGCTCTAATCTTAACTTACCTTCCCTGTGACCTATCTAGCTTACTCTAACCTCCCCTGACCTTACCTTTGACCTCCCTGGCTCGCTCTATCCTCACCTGAGCTAACTTGTTAAATTGATCCTTTCTTTTTCTAACCTCACCTGACTTCGCTTGAACTACCTGGCTTGCTAAATTGATCTTCCTGTCTTTCTCTAAACTCACTTGACCTACCTGGCTTGCTAAACTGACTTACCTGGCTTCCTCTAATCTCACCTGACTTTACCTGAGCAATCTGTCTCGCTAATTAATCACCCTGGCTTCCTTCCACCTCACCTGACCTACCTGGCATGTTAAACTTCACCTAATCATACTTTACCTTGCCAAAGTTTACCTGACCTTTTCTTTTTACTTTCTTGCCTTGCCAAACTAATCTTACTTGCTCCCTCTAACCTCACCTGAGTTATCCTGCTTGCTAAATTAATCTACCTGGCATATTCTGACTTTAGCTCCAAAAAGACAAAAAGTTCTACTCATCTTCTTGGAAATAATGTAATGTTTGAAATTGTGTGTCAAACTTGAGAATAAAATAGTGTACCTAGCTTGTTTTAACCTTCCCTGACCTTACTCTTGACCAACCTTGCTTGCTCAAACCTTACCTTACCTTACCTGTGACCTACCTAGCCTACTCTAACCTCCCCTGACCTTACCTTTGACCTCCCTGGCTCGCTATATCCTCCCCTGAGTTAACTTGCTTGCTTAATTGATCCTTGCGTTGTAAAACTAGAATGAAAAACAACAACCTCAGACCATATTACTTACCTTAGCCATCAGGTGAGAATCAGACGTTTTGCCTCACCTTCTGACCTCTCGGCTGTTTGGACACGCGTCTAACACAAATACTGAACACGAGCGAGACAGCCTTTCTCCCTCTGTCTCTCCGGAAACACGAACGATACACTTTTTCCCCTTTGTCTCTCGGAAAAACACGAACGAGGCACCCTTTCTCCCTCTGTCTCTCCGGAAACACGAACGATACACTTTTTTCCCTTTGTCTCTTGGAAAAAACACGAACGAAGTACCCTTTCTCCCTCTGTCTCTCCGGAAACACGAACGATACACTTTTTTCCCTTTGTCTCTCGGAAAAACACGAACGAGGCACCATTTCTCCCTCTGTCTCTCCGGAAACACGAACGATACACTTTTTTCCCTTTGTCTCTTGGGAAAACACGAACGAGGCACCCTTTCTCCCTCTGTCTCTCCGGAAACACGAACGATACACTTTTTTCCCTTTGTCTCTCGGAAAAACACGAACGAGGCACCCTTTCTCCCTCTGTCTCTCCGGAAACACGAACGATACACTTTTTTCCCTTTGTCTCTTGGGAAAACACGAACGATACACTTTTTCCCCTTTGTCTCTTGGGAAAACACGAACGATACACTTTTTCCCCTTTGTCTCTTGGGAAAACACGAACGATACACTTTTTCCCCTTTGTCTCTTGGGAAAACACGAACGACACACTTTTTTCCCTTTGTCTCTTGGGAAAACACGAACGACACACTTTTTCTCTCTCTCTTTCCCTCGACCTTTACTTTTATTGCTAACGCTCGATAACACTGAAGACATTTCATTTCTTACATTTGATAACATTTTTCTTTTCTTTTCTTATTTCTTTTGGTCAAACTCAAACAAGACACTTTCTCTATTCTATTTCTTTCTCTTTCTCTCTTCTTTCTTTCTTCTCCTCTCTCAGGCTTTCTCTCTCTCTCTCTCTCTCTCTCTCTCTCTCTCTCTCTCTCTCTCTCTCTCTCTCTCTCTCTCTCTCTCTCTCTCTCTCTCTTTCCCTCGGTCTTTTTTCCTCCTTTTATTGCTAACACTCGCTCGCAAACGTTTACCGGGTCCTGACTGCCGCCTGTGTCCATGCACCCGGCCCTGTGAAGACAAACATTGGCTCACATTTGCCTGCCTTTACTGTATACAAGTTAACACGCAGTCACCTGACCCTCCCTTTGTGTACGCGTGTGTGTGTGTGTGTGTGTGTGTTATGGTGTGTGGGGTTGTGTATGGTTTGGTAGGTTGTAGTAGTAGTAGTAGTAGTAGTAATAGTAGTTTTTATTTATTTTTACAGCAGAGGAGTCAGTTCAAGGGCATAAAAAAGGTAACAAATGTGAAGAAAAAGCCCGCTACTCACTGCTCCCTTAAAGAGTTAGAGGAGTGGCCGAAATAAAGGTCAATTACGGGAGGAGAGGTGTCCCGATACTAGGAGGAGGAGGAGGAGGAGGAGGAGGCGCCCAAGAATGCAAACAGTTTAGATTTCGGCTGAATGTTGTGCTTCTTTAAGAAATTGGAGAACCCAGCAAGAGAGGAACGTGGAACAGCGAAGAAAGAAAGAACGAAAGGAAGAAAGGGAGACAGAAAGAAAGAACGGAAAGGAGGAAGAAACGAAAGAAAAGAGATTGAAAGAAGAAAGAAAAAGAACGAACGAAGGAAATAAATGAGAAAAGAAAGGAAGTTAGAAAGAAAGAACGGAAAGAAGAAAGAAACGAAAGAAAAGAGATTGAAAGAAGAAAGAAAAAGAACGAACGAAGGAAATAAATGAGAAAAGAAAGGAAGTTAGAAAGAAAGAACGGAAAGAAGAAAAAACAAAAGAAAAGAGATTGAAAGAAGAAAGAAAAAGAACGAAAAGGAAATAAAAAAAACAAAAGAAAGAAAGGAAGGAAAGAAAGGAAGGATGGAAGAAGTGAAAAAGAAATACTGAAAGGAGTGAATAATAATCGAATAAGGAAAGAGAGGAAGGAATGAAGGAGAGAGAAAGAAATACAAGCAGGAATAAGTAGAAA
>NC_066560.1:4396504-4469004 GCF_024679095.1 Eriocheir sinensis
TGATAGTTTTACTCGATTTCTGGTTCTTCAACGGGCATAGCACCTAAGGAATTTCACCCGGACAGTCCTGCGCTTCTGCGGTCCTGGATAATAGTCTGAGAAGCCTCTCGTAGAAGTTGCCGGGACTTTCATGGACTGATTTTATGATCTTGGTGATAGTTTTACTCGATTTCGTGCTTTTTGAAGGGGAATAGACCCAAGACCACTCGGATAGTCTTGCGCTTCTGTGGTCTTGGATAATAGTCGCAAAAGGGAAACCGATACATTTAGAAATCTGGGCCGTATTCTCAAATAAAACAACAAATAAAAAAATAAAAAAATAAAATAAAGATCATAAATAAAATAAATAATAAATAATAAAATAATAAAATAAAATAAAATAAAAATAATAAATAAAAATCAAATAAATAATAAAATGATAAATAAAAATAAAATAAAATAAAATAAAATAATAAATAAAAATCAAATAAAAAACCCGGACAGTCTAGCGCTTCTGTGGTCTTGGATGATAGTCGTAAAAGGAGACCGATATATTTAGAAATCTGGACCGTATTCTCAAATCCTTTCGGCTCTCACGACAACTATTTCCAAACTCCACAAAGGAAATGATTCGGTTCTCATGAGTGGTTTTTTTCACATTCATGGTGCAAATCCTCCACAAACTCCACAAAGGAAATGAATCAGTTCTCATGTGTGTTTTTTTTCACATTCATGGTGCAAATCCTCCACAAACTCCACAAAGGAAATGAATCAGTTCTCATGAGTTTTTTTTCACATTCATGGTGCAAATCCTTGTCAAATTATCACTATAGGTTCATAAATGTAGCCATGGAAATACCTACTCACAGCCTCTATGAAAGCCTTGTCTAATGTGAGTGTGGGTGTGAGCCCTGAAATGTTTGAGAATACGGACTTAAGTGACGATTATATATAAAAAAAAATGTCAACAGATGGACGGCCAAAGTTAACTATAGGTTCATAAATGTAGCCATGGAAATACATTCTCAGAGCCTCTACGAAAGCCTTGTCTAATATGGGTGTGGATGTGTGTGTGAGCCCCTAAATGTTTGAGAATACGGACTTAAAGTGACGATTATATAAAAAAAAAATGGCAACAGATGGACGGCCAAAGTTATCTGAAATGAATCATGGTCGGAATGAGAGACAAGAAGCGAACGTCATGCATTAGGGAACCGATAAGGGAACGATAAAGATAACCTAATGACGATGATAATAACGAAATGGACTTGGGCAGACCGTATCATGCGTTGAATTATTAACAGGTAGACAGTCAAAATGATTACACGGAGAGGTACGAGTTAGCACTTGTCCCCTACCACTGTATCTTTTTAGTTTCCTGGGGCCGGATTCATCAAACCACTTACGAGACCTATTGATGGTAAGTCTTTTGGTAACTCCATCATCTAGGAACGCTCTTGATCTTAAAGCGACTCCAGTGACAATGAAGGAAGTGTCGACCAGGCCAGTACTTCATTCACTGTCATCGGAGCAGCCTAAACACAAGGATCATTCGTAGAGGACAGATTTACATAAAGACTTACCAACGACCGGTCTTGCAGTGGCTTCATGAATCCGGCCCCTGGTTCTACTTCCACATGTATCCTTTGTTATATAATCACACTCTGTACTGCCTGGGGGTTGGGATGGCATGCTCCTCCCTTCTCCTTTGCTATTTACTTGCAACAATAAACTATCAATCAATCAGTAAGTATCAAGGATTAAGGAACAGACAAAGGTTAAAGATATTCTAAAGACCAAATATTAGAATTGGATTTGTGCAGGTAATATCGTACGTTGAATTATTAACATGGACAGCCAAAATGGATGTATGGAGAGGCAGGAAGCGAGCATCATGCATTAGGGTACAGGCGCAGGTTAAAAATAATCTAATGACCATAAAAAAATGAAGCAATGGACTTGGGCAGGTGTCATAAGCGGAGGTAACCACAGTAACAGAGTGCCAACCTCAGACTTGAAGGAAAAGTGAGGACAGACGGACTGACAGACATGGAGCGAGGCGAAGAGATGGAATTAGAACCTTTGCCGGAGCAGGATGGAGTACACTAACATCAGAGAGAGAGAGAGAGAGAGAGAGAGAGAGAGAGAGAGAGAGAGAGAGAGAGAGAGAGAGAGAGAGAGAGAGAGAGAGAGAGAGAGAGAGAGACGTTGGTACAAGATTTAGTAATATGGTGGGTGATGATGATGATGATGATGATGATGAGGAGGAGGAGGAGGAGGAGGAGGATAAGGAGGAGGAGGAATACTTGTCTTACTCATTTGTATTCATTTATCTATTTATTTATTTATTTATGTGGCTAGCCTGTGTTGCGTCATATGTGTGTGTGTGTGTGTGTGTGTGTGTGTGTGTGTGTGTGTGTGTGTGTGTGTTTCATTTGTTCCCATTCCCAACGTCAGTTTATTTATGAATTCGTCTCTCTCTCTCTCTCTCTCTCTCTCTCTCTCTCTCTCTCTCTCTCTCTCTCTCTCTCAAGGGTAATTTAGCCTGTGTATAGGAATTCTCTCAATAGGCAGAAAAATCTCTCCTATTGTGCTGCAGTTGGTGTGTTTTACAGGAGTTGAGGAGGTGGAAGAAGAGGAGGAGGAGGAGGAGGAGGTGGAGGTGGAGGAGGGAAAGAAAGGGAACAAATAACTGATATTCTACTTTATTCGTTGTTTGTGCGTGTGTCTGTTTGTTTGTTAGAGAGAGAGAGAGAGAGAGAGAGAGAGAGAGAGAGAGAGAGAGAGAGAGAGGCGAGGGGGGGGGGTGAGGGGTTGAAGTGTAGCTTTTCATAACATGTAATCATATCTATCTTCTGGGTGACCGCAGAGAGAGAGAGAGAGAGAGAGAGAGAGAGAGAGAGAGAGAGAGAGAGAGAGAGAGAGAGAGAGAGAATTCCTTTTCATCAATTTTTAGTGCCTTGTTCTCTGCAGCAAACGTACCTGAGAGAATAAATTTTCATTTGAAATTGTCTGTACAGTACATTTATATGTATGATACATCAGTCTGAAGCGCTTTAATGTGCTTATGCTTTAACATAATTTGATAATGACTTTGAAAGTTTTATTATGACACACTTGCCATAATTTCAGTGTTACTGCTAAATACAATAACACATACATTGTCCCGTTTGTCAGAGAGATTTCAGAATTACCCTAAAATCTCCGCGCTTCTCTCGCCTCCAACCACCCAGCATTTTGGGCTGGGCTAACCCCAATGTTTCAAGGTCCTGAATACGCCTCTGATATTGCAGAGGAATGGCATAAGTTGCCATAAGTGTACTCCCACACAGGAAATGTTGTCACGGTTTACTCAAGACATAATAGATACTAATAATGACAACAATGACTATGTTGATATTGATAGGACTACGCAGTTATGTATCAGGCTGGTAAGATTATTTCTGAACATACATTGTCTTCATTTCTCCTTTTCAGAATGTAATTGTGTACTTTTCTACACGTGTAATATATATATATATATATATATATATATATATATATATATATATATATATATATATATATATATATATATATATATATATATATATATATATATGTTAGCTTTAAAAAAGTTCATCTCCATTTTCTACCTTTGTCGTTTTAAGCATAACATATACATTTATACTTTACTAATAAAATATTGGGCTCCTCTTGGGCGGTTTCTGAAGGTGGAGTTGGCGGGTCTTGGGTTCGTTCTGCGGCAGGAGTGCGCAGGAATACAGATGCGGACCTGGCAACCCTGACCACGGTGCAGTGCTCGGAGCGGGAGTTCAGGTGTCGTGATGGCCTCAAGTGCATCCCCATGTCCCACAAATGCGACTACTCCCCCGACTGCCGCGACGCCTCGGACGAACCCCCGGACTGTCGTGAGTATTGGAGGGGAGGGGGGAGGGGAGCACAACTAACATCAGAACAGTTAACGAATCATCTTTTGACTCTATAGCTTTGTATCGCTTCGCTGGTCCTCCTACTCCTGGTCCTCTCTTCTGCTTATTCACACTTCGCTTGTCATGTCACCTACACCTTACAGCTGTAGCCTACACTCCTAGTAGGGTCACATTCTTAAATCGTTCGACGCCCAAACACATGCATTTAACAAGGCTTTTCTAGGAGTTGTGGGCATTTCCAGAGGTAGTTTTATGACCCTAGTGGTAGTTTGACCCCTCTTCTGTACCATGAACCTAGAATAACACCCATTAGAACCCGATTAATCTCCTTCTTGGCCTTTGGTTTGGCGGGAGTTGATGTGAGAGGCGGGATTTTAGAGTCTGGAAATACCGACTCTATTGTCTTTCTTCTCCCCCACCTGTACTTTCAACACTAACTAACCCACTTCATCTTCTTGGTACCGGGATTTTAGAGTCTGGGAATACCGACTTTACTCTCTTTCTTCTCCCACACCTGTACTTTCAACACTAACTAACCCACTTCATCTTCTTGGTACCGGGATTTTAGAGTCTGGGAATACCGACTTTACTCTCTTTCTTTTCCCCCACCTGTACTTTCAACACTAACTAACCCACTTCATCTTCTTTGTACCGGGATTTTAGAGTCTGGGAATACCGACTTTACTCTCTTTCTTCTCCCACACCTGTACTTTCAACACTAACTAACCCACTTCATCTTCTTGGTACCGGGATTTTAGAGTCTGGGAATACCGACTCTATTGTCTTTCTTCTCCCACACCTGTACTTTCAACACTAACTAACCCACTTCATCTTCTTTGTACCGGGATTTTAGAGTCTGGGAATACCGACTCTATTGTCTTTCTTCTCCCACACCTGTACTTTCAACACTAACTAACCCACTTCCTCTTCTTTGTACCCTTGATTAAGAGAAAAGACTACTGTGAACTACTGCTATGAAAAACTACTATGAACTACTGCTTGGGTTGTTTGTGTGGCTGATCTCGGGCCTGTACTCAAAGACGCTTTCGGCTCACAGTAAATGTTCCCTAAGACCACAAAGGAGATGAGTCGGGTTCCCACAGTGCAGAAGCCTTGTTAAACTCTCACTAGGCTCATCAAATCACCTCTACGACAGCCTTATCAAATCTCTCCCGTTTTCTCAGATAGCTACTTTCGGCTTTCTCAGTAAATATTCGGCTCTCACAGTAAATGTTCCCATAGACCACAAAGAAGATGTATCGGGTTCCCACAGTGCAGAAGCCTTGTTAAACTCTCACTAGGCTCATCAAATCACCTCTACGGCAGCTTTATCAAATGTCTATTCTCAGATACTTTCGGCTTTAACAACAACTACTTCCAAAGGCCACAAATATGATGAGTCAAGTTCTAATGAGTGTTTTCCACATCCCCGGTGCAGAAGCCTTGTCAGACTATCACTATATTCATTAAACACCCATGGAAATACCAACACAACCTCTAGGAAAGCCTTACCAAATATGGGCGTACGTGTAAGCCTTGAAATATTTGAGACTACAGGCCCTTCATGTTAGCTCTCCTTCCAGTGTTCCCCCTCCTCCAATAACTCCTTCCAATATGTTAGCATTAATCCTTCCATCTTGTCTCTTCCCGTCCCCGCAGCGCCGCGACATTGTGGGACTTTTACTTGTAACATAACGAAGAAGTGCCTGCCGATGGGGTGGGTGTGTGACGGCGAATCAGACTGTGGGCCCGACGACTTCTCGGACGAGCACAACCCTCTGTGTAAGTCTCCTTATACTTTACCTTCGAGATCGTCTATGTGACAGCTTAGAATCTTAGATGAAGACGTAATGTATGTAAATCTTCTTATAGCCTGTCCCTATTTTAGAGATCATTTCTGTGGCACCTTAGATGAGAACAAAAACCCAAATAACGAAAACCTCCGCTCAATAGCCGAACCCCTCACATATGACAACAACAACAACAACAACAACAACAACAACAACAACAAATGCTTAAAAATTCATTTTAATCATTACAAAAATGAAAGAAAATTTGCCTCTGGATTCAAACGTTTATTTAGATAAGAAGAAGAACTGAATCTTCTGCGATTTTTATCCCTGTTTTTAGGGGATCTGTTAACTGCGTGGCTTTGTTTTGGCGAGTGTCACTCTCATTTCACTTTTATATGCAAGACTCCTTTGTGTTGATGTCCACCGGTATCAGAAACACATGCTCTAAGGGATACGGTGCAACAAACGTTTTTTTTTTTTTTTTTTTTAGCGATGAGAGGCTACTCTTCCATTTGGCGGCACCAAAACACTGACAGCGTAGTTGTGCCAACGAGCACTTGTTGAGTGTGGCTCTGCTGAAGTTCGATAAAATCGTCAAAGTATTGACCGTTGCCTTTGCAGCATCGAAGGGAAATTTTTGTCTTGCCCAAGCTGGGTGTTGTGCTTGGTCACGGAGCTGTCCATCGAATGACTCTCCCAGCTCATCCAAGTGTGTGGCAGTCACTTGATTCAGTTCCTTTGGTGTAATAGTTGCATTAATTTTGCTCTGGTGAATAATTCAATTCAGTTTAACAATGAGCGCCGGGGGGCAGCATGAGCCAAGAAAAAATGGCGCCACTATAAATACTCGCCTGCGCCATGACGGGCTGGGGCCGACCACCAACCAGGCCCGTCAAGAAAGCCTACCGGCGCTATAGGCTGGCACGTAAAAAAAAATAAAAAAAAATCGCTATTCGCGTGTTCCTACTTCGCGAAAATGCATTTATTGATAGGATGAGATTGTAATGGAAGCTCAGATTTCACGACTAAAAAAACGCTCACATTTCGCGGGCGTGCAGCCTGTCCGCTATTACACCAATTATTACTTTCACTATTACACCCATTACAGCCACCACCGATTATAGGTAAGGACAAACACCTGTACATAAAAATCTTACATACAGCGAACCCTAACACCTATTTTCCCCCGCTGCAGGTAAGGGCAACACCTGTCCGCCCAACTACTTCAGGTGTAACGACTCCATCACCTGTGTCCTGCTGAGTAAGCTTTGTGACCTCAACCACGACTGTCCCGACCAGAGCGACGAGGGAGATTTCTGTCGTGAGTATTTGATCCAGTTACCTTTTTAGTGAATAACTGTGTCCTAATAAGTGTGTCCTAAGAGGCTAATAAGTGTGTCCTGATAATTGTGTCCTAATGAGTGTATCCTAATCAGTTTCACCCAGTGAGTGTGTCCCAATGAGTTTGTCCTAATGAGTGTGTCCTAATCAGTGTCTCCCAGTGAGTGTGTCCCAATGAGTGTGTCTTAATGAATGTGTCCTAATGAGTGTGTCCTAATGAGTGTGTCCCAATGAGTTTCTCCTAATGAGTGTGTCCTAATCAATGTGTCTTAATGAGTGTGTCCTAATGAGTGTGTCCCAATGAGTGTGTCCCAGTGAATGTGTCCTAATGAGTGAGTCCCAATGAGTGTGTCCCAGTGAGTGTGTCCCAATGAGTGTGTCCTAATCAGTGTCTCCCAGTGAGTTTGTCCTAATGAGTGTGTCCTAATCAGTGTCTCCCAGTGAGTGTGTCCCAATGAGTGTGTCCTAATCAGTGTCTCCCAGTGAGTTTGTCCTAATGAGTGTGTCCTAATCAGTGTCTCCCAGTGAGTGTGTCCCAATGAGTGTGTCCTAATCAGTGTCTCCCAGTGAGTTTGTCCTAATGAGTGTGTCCTAATGAGTGTGTCCCAGTGAATGTGTCCTAATGAGTGTGTCCTAATCAGTGTCTCCCAGTGAGTGTGTCCCAATGAGTGTGTCCTAATGAGTGTGTCCCAGTGAATGTGTCCTAATGAGTGTGTCCTAATCAGTGTCTCCCAGTGAGTTTGTCCTAATGAGTGTGTCCCAATGAGTGTGTCCCAGTGAATGTGTCCTAATGAGTGTGTCCTAATCAGTGTCTCCCAGTGAGTGTGTCCCAATGAGTGTGTCCTAATCAGTGTCTCCCAGTGAGTGTGTCCCAATGAGTGTGTCCTAATGAGTGTCCTAATGAATGTGTCCTAATCAGTGTGTCCTAATGAGTGTCCTAATCAGTGTCTCCCAGTGAGTGTGTCCTAATCAGTGTGTCTCAATGAGCATGTCCTAATCAGTGTGTCCTAATGAGTTTATCCTAATGAGTGTGTCCTAATCAGTGTCTCCCAGTGAGTGTGTTCTAATGAGTGTGTCCTAATGAGCGTGTTCTAATGAGTGTGTCCTAATGAGTGTGTCCCAGTGAGTTTGTCCTTATGAGTGTGTCCTAATGAGTGTGTCCTAATGAGTGTGTCTTAATGAGTGTGTCCTAATGAGTTTGTCCTAATGAGTATGTCTTAATGAGTGTGTCCCAGTGACTGTCCTAATGAGTGTCTTAATGAGTGTGTCCTCATGAGTTTGTCCTAATGAGTGTGACCTAATGAGTGTGTCCTAATGAGTGTGACCTAATGAGTGTGTCCTAATGAGTGTGTCCTAATCAGTGTGTCCTAATGAGCGTGTCCTAATCAGTGTGTCCTAATGAGTGTGTCCTAATCAGTGTGTCCTAATCAGTGTGTCCTAATCAGTGTGTCCTAATCAGTGTGTTCTAATGAGCGTGTCCTAATCAGTGTGTCCTAATGAGTATCCTAATGAGTGTGTCTTAATGAGTGTGTCCTAATGAGTGTGTCTAATGAGTGTCCTAATGAGTGTGTCCTAATGAGTGTGTCCCAATGACTGTCCTAATGAGTGTGTCCTAGTGAGTGTGTCCCAATGAGTGTCCTAATGAGTGTGTCCTAGTGAGTGTGTCCTAATGAGTGTGTCCTAATGAGTGTCTTAATGAGTGTGTCCTAATGAGTGTGTCCCAATGAGTGTCCTAATGAGTGTGTCCTAATGAGTGTGTCCCAATGAGTGTCCTAATGAGTGTGTCCTAATTAGTGTGTGCTAATGAATGTGTCCTAATGAGTGTGTCCTAATGAGTGTGTCCTAATGAGTGTGACCTAATGAGTGTGTCCTAATGAGTGTGTCCTAATGAGTGTATCTTAATGAGTGTGACCTAATGAGTGTGTCCTAATGAGTGTGTCTTAACGAGTATGTCCTAATGAGTGTGTTCCCTTCGCCGCAGATAACAGCCAGCAGTGCCAGGCCCTTCGCTGTGCCCACGGCTGCCATCCCACCGTGGACGGCCCGCGCTGCTACTGTCCGGAGTGGCAGCAGCCCAACGGGACGGAGTGTGTGGGTGAGTGCCGCCCTGGTGGTGGTGGGGGGGGGGTGAGGAGGGGAAGATGGTGGGGGTGATGATGGAGGGGGAGGGATATGGTGGGGAGTAGGGGTTGTTGTTGTTCTTGTTGGTGGTGGTGGGGAAAGTGTGATGATGGGGGTGGGGAGGGGTATGGGGTATGGTGATGATGGTGGTGGTGGTGGTGGGGAGGGTGATGGTGGGGGTTGGGAGGGGTATGGGGTATGGTGATGGTGGTAGTGGTGGGGAGGGTGATGGTTTTGGGGGGAAGGAGGGGACGGTGGTGGTGGTGGGGAGGAAAAGGGGGTGATGATAAAGGTGGGGTGGAAGGGTGGTGGTGGGGAGAGGGGTGAGGGTGGTGGTGGTGGTGGTGGGGAGAGGGGTGAGGGTGGTGGTGGTGGTTGTTTCTGTTGTTGTAGTTATTATTATTTTTATTATTATTATTATTATTATTATTATTATTATTATTATTATTATTATTATTATTATTATTATTATCAAGAGATAGCCAATATATCCAAAGAACTATTTTTATCATATCTATATCTAACTCCTTTCTTGAACAAAGCTTCACATATCAAGCAATTATTAGATACAGTTACTGACTCACAATACTCTACAGTTAGGTACAAAATCTAACATCTGGTGAGTGATGAAAAGAATGTCAAAGGCCTCAGTATTATTTTTTTTGGTTGTGGTCATTTAGTTGAATATACTAGAATAGTTTGAGAGAGACTTGAGTATCTGTTAAATAATCTTCAGTTCAACTATTTATACACACATACACACACACACACCAAAAAATTCATTAACAACTAGGAAAATACACACACACACACACACACACACACACTAGGGACATACGCACAGACTGATCAGCTTATGAGTACAATTCTTAACCCGGTAGCAGCAAGGATCATGTTTCTTAATGCTCCCCCCAAGCGAGAAAAATGAGAAAAAATCACCCCTCACACAAACCATTTCATAATATATATCAAAGCATTTGTGATCAGATTATGTATCATCTATTTTTTTGGGTTTAAATCATGGCACAAATTTGGCCCGTCGCTGCTGCACAGTAAAGCCACAAATTTGGCCCGTCGCTGCTACCGGGTTAACTTGTCAACATCATGCACAAATCTAAGGAAGAATATGATAAAATTTGGGACAGACCACAAATACCAGGTGAGAACAGCAACGATAAACAGTCATTCTCTTTTCCCTTTGCTTGACAAGGCGGTTTACTTCCTCCTCCTACTACTCAGTCGCCTCAAGGTTTGTTTGTTTTGGTATTTGCTGAGCCATGCAGCCTCAACAGTGGACTGGGTGTAGGCACTTCCTCCCTCAGAGTAGCGTAGGTGTGGGCGTTACCTCCCTCCCCTCAGATATTGGGCCGTATTACAAGTCAAATACGGGATGTTTTGGGTCCCTACATAGTCTGGTTTAGGGGCTGTATTACCAGTTGAATTCGAGAAGTTTCTGGTCCCTACAGAGTTCGGGATGAATAACTCCCTAGGGACCCGAAACTTCTCGCATTTGACTTGTAATACGGCCCATAGCCCACCTGTCCCTAAGTCATGCTATGTTAACCTCTAGTGGGCGATTGTGTTCAGTGGATCTCAAACTTGTAATCTTGCAACCCAATTTTATTTTAATCATTACCCTCTTGATTCATTTTGAAGCCTCTTGAAAGTAGCTACAGTGAGCCGTGTGCTGCCTGCCATTTAGTGTCTGTTATAGTGCTCTGTTTGTTAAGACCCTGATGGTAGTGTACTCATACCTAAAGCTCCCTGATCTAGGAAGTAGAATAAGAAGTATGCATTAGTGACTTGAGTGTGTGGCAAAGCAGAGAGGGGCACATCTGTCCCCTGAATGATAAACTTCAAGCGGTGGCGGGTGATTTTAGAAATGTGAAAGTAAGAAAATGTATATTGAGTGGGTGTCATACAGAGGTTGTAAGTATTGTGGATATCCAATTTCTGTGTCATTTGTGTTTCCATTTTATATACATATATATATATTTTATTAGATATCATTGCCACCTTTTGCCACTAGATATCCAGCAAGCATCTTGACTGAGTCTTTAGGGTTGTTAGTGGGTAGGGTCGTGCTGTAGTCTTGAGCTCCACACTGCACAGCCTCTCAGTGCTGAGAGAACTCACAAGCCTGTGAGTAGACTTCTTTGGAAATTAAAAATTTCCAAAGAAGTTTACAGTAAGAGTACAATTTTTTATTTATTTACACTAGAGGTGAGCATCCTGGTGAGGGGCAGAGGCTCTGATATATGAGAAATAAGAATTTTCTTAAGAATGACTGAATTCAAAGATAAAAATGCAAGTTGGTGTCATGCAAAATATATCACATTTAATATTTTGTGCTTTTTGCGTAAAATTAAAGTAATTGTGAGCCCATGGACTTAAATTAGTTTTGATTTCCAAAGAAACCATGTAACTATTTGATTCGGCAGCAGTTTCAGGAAGCTGTGTGCTCAAGAACAAAGTAACTAAATGTAGGTGGGTGTTCATTTAAAATTTCTTGTGCCATGCAAGTTTCGTGATGTTGCTTTTTGCTCCTACAGACACCAACAAGTGTGCGGTGGAGGGTTCGTGTGACCAGGTGTGCACCAACCAAAAGAACGGCTTCACCTGCAGCTGCACCCTCGGTTACGACTTTGTTGGGACCTCCACCTGCAAGGCCAGGAATGGTGAGGCTGGGCTGGGTCAGGTTAAGGCAGGGCTGGTTGGGTTAGGTTAGGTAATGCTATGAAAGGGTAGGCTGAATGTTTGCCCCTCTTGCTTCCAGGTCAAATCATCTCTCTTCTGTTAGTCTGCCCCATGTACAGACTCCTTTAAAAGTCAACACATTTCCCAGTCTTTCATTTTCCCAGGCTCATTAGTTTTCATTTGAGGAGGAAATTCAGCCTTCTAGAAAAATGGTAGCCATGTAAAAGTCAGTCCTTTACCCCTGACCGTAGAAAAAAATTGTACAAAATATTCAAATTCATTGTTTTGTTATTTAATTTTATTTCATTTACAGTAAAAGAGGCAGCTCAATATATTAGGATTATCCAAAAAAAACATCTGGCACGGCTCCTGCAAATTTTTGGGTAGAGTTTACTGTTCCTAGGCCCAGTTTTTTGGAGTGGCTTTTTACCTGACATGGACACTGGTTGGAATGAATGATGTGTTTGGCTTGATAAACGCACCCTACCCCAAAGTTAATATAAGCTGCGTTTCCCCCCCTCCCCCACAGACCCACTAGACGAACCGGCGACGCTCCTCTATGCCAGTAACTCAGGGTTGGCGCGGCTGTACCTCAACGGGTCGGTCGTGCCGGGTGATACGGGTCTGAATCTAAAGTATGCCGTCAACATGGACTACAACCACCGCAATAGATCAGGTGAGAATACGATCGTGAAATGCTCGCTGAGACTGTAGGATCGTTGCATCATGTCTCCCTGCTGACGTGTTTATGATACCTGGGCACTGTGGAGTCTTCAGTGGGATGAATCTTGGGATGAGTCAGTGGAGTGATTAGTGAGAAGTGACTCATGGTGACCAGGTGCGTTTTGAACTTAATGACGGGAAGAACTGATGTGACACTTTCAGCTCCCACTACAACTACTTCCAAAGGCCAAAAAGGAGATTAGTTGAGTTCTCGTGTGTGTTTTTTTTAGATTTATGTTTAACCCGTCCGCTGTGATTGGTACGGATTTCGCCTTCACTGGTAGCTTGGTAACATATGCTCCCAGGTCTTTCTGTGCCTCTGTGGTGGGTAGTGGAGTGTTTCCCATGTGGTATTGGTATGCTGGATTTCCCCTCCCAAGATACATGACCTCACATTTTTCTTCACTAAATTGGAGCAGCCACTTTTTGTTCCACTCCTGTAGCTTGGTGATGTCTTCTTGTGGGAAATCCACATCCAAGGGGTTAAGAAGCCTTGTCAAAGTATTACTATGGTTTGTTTCATTCCGTTTGTCCACTTGCAAACGTAGATGTGGCACCTGCTCATTGTTAGTTTGTGATTGCGTGAAGATCAACTTTATATTTTCAGTGATATTTGAAAAACCATAGATCGTTCGAGCATGATGTGACTATGTAGTTTGATACAAGCTAGACTTTTTTATGTGTTGGATAATTATCTGTGCAAATGACTAGTTGTTTTTTGTACATAAACATTCAAATATATTATTAAAAAATAAGCTTGAATGTCTATCACAAAAGTTGATTTTCATGTAATCACGAACTAGAAATGCGCAGGTGCGACATCCATCAAAATTCCCGCTTTGTTGGTGGACAGATGAAATGAAACAGACTTTAGGCTCATTAAACTATCCATGGAAATACTGACACAACCTCTAGCAAAGCCTTATCTAATGTGTGTGTGTGAGACTGTTGGTGTTACTCTTGAGGCTGGTAATGGTGGGATTTGTCATGTTGATGTGGCTGAGACTGACTGTTCATATTGTTCTTGAGGTTGTTTGTTGATAATGGCTGTTATGTTGATATTATGTTGATGATGTGGCTGATTGTGACTGATGATGTTGATGTTCTCTGTGCAGTATGCTGGGTCGTCTCCAACACCACCTGGTCGGCCTTCCAGTGTGCCTTGGCTGATAACCTGAGTGACACTTGGCTCATCCCACAGCCCTCCCAGCACGACCTCAACTGTAAGTACTCAGTCAGGTTTTTCATAAGTAGTTTTCCACACTGTTCAAGACCACATTGTGCATTGTGACAAACACCATATGGCTCATTTTCATTGTATTTATGATAGTTAATGCTTTGTTTCCTTGATATGTTTATAATTTTATCAAGCTACCAGCTGGTGATACCTTAACTTTTTAAATATTTAACTCCACCACACTTCTGGCATGCTTGGTAAAAGGTTTTAACTAAGTATGTGTGTCCCAAAGTATTCATCACTGTCAGCATTTTTCTGAATTTGACCATTGCCGTTCCCTCTGCTGCAGATGTCAATGATATCGCGCAGGACTGGGTCACCGGCAACTGGTACATCCTGGACCAGCGGGAGATGATCTTCATGTGTAACGCCACAATGCGGGTCTGCCTCACGCTGCTGGACGGCATGATGAATGAGCCCCGCGGCATCGCACTGGACCCCATGACTGGGTGAGGCCACGCCACAAATACCGTTACCAACATTCGCTATTACATATAACTTTATTAAATTCTTCTTTATTAAACTTAATTTCAAAATGGATTGTTCATGCTTGTGTGTTTAGATCTTGTTCAAATGGTAGCTCTCTGCCCTGTGTCCTTGGCTAGTGAGTTCCCATCAACCACAGGCTCAAGGGGTAAAGAGACAGATGAGCACCAAGCATATGACATCATCTTTACCATTACTTTTACTTTCTGCCATGTTCCTGTCAGGCTCTGTTCTGCATTCTGTTCTGTTTTTTCACAAGCCTCCTTGGTTTACTTATATCTATTCCACCCTCATTTGTTACATTCCTCCTTTGCCTCCCTCACCCTAATTTGGTCTAGATCATTCCTTTTGCCCTTTAAAGTATTTGTTCATATAAGGAAGATGCATTTTGTCTCAGGAAGTAGCCAGAGGTGACTTCTTTGATCAGTATTCTTAAGTGCATCTGGCTCCCACAACACCTATTTCCGGAGCCCAAAAGAGAAGTTAGATGCATGCTCCTGAGTGTTGTTTTATGTTCATGGTACGGGGCAATGTTGCCAGATTGTTGTACTCAGCCTCCTATGTTTGCCGATTTCTGACCCAAAAGTGCAGTGGTTAGCACACTCGGCTCACAACCAAGAGAGCCCGGGTTTGATTCCCGGGCGGAGTTGAAAAATTTGGGCAGCTTTTCCGATATCCTACGCCCCTGTCCACCCAGCAGTGAATGGGTACCAGGTATTAATCGAGGGTTGTGTCCCGTCTCCTGGGATCTGTTCCCATCTCCTATAATTCCTTCCCCTTCAGTCTCTCCAGCATATGACCACAGATGTTGCGCCGACTAAACGAAACTTTCCAACTTTCCGACCCCAAAACTACCTCCTCGACCCCAATAACTGCCTTCATGTATAGTTATCGATAAATGGTTAATTACATTTTTGATTATTGGTGTTTTTTGGCAATAGCTATGGCTCGGAAGCTGGTAAATACGAAGCTCTGAGTACAATAATCAGGCAACGGTGGTACAGGGGCTGTGTTAAACTATCACCATGGTCATAAAACTACCCACGAAAATGCCCACAACTCATGAAAGCTTTGTTGAATGTGCATGCGTGCGTGAGACATCTGGTGGCCACTCCATAAAATAGTATCGCATATAAGTGAAAAAACGTGTAAATTAAACATTTTTTTTGATTTTGGACCCCGCGTTATTTCAAAAACGCGTAAACCAAACTCGCGTAAATCGAGAGTTACCTGTATCCTGACGTCCCCCTCCCAGGTACATGTTCCTCACAAACTGGGGGACGAGTCAGCCGAAACTTGAGCGTGCCCGGATGGACGGCTCGCAGCAGATCACGCTCGCCAGCACCAAGATCGTGTACCCGTTTGGCGTGACGGTGGACTTCCCCAACCAACATGTGTACTGGGTGGACGGCTACCTGAGCCACGTGGAGAGGGTGGACTATGATGGCGGGAACAGGCGCATCATTGCCAAGCTCAAATCGGTGAGTGAGTGAGTGAGTGACTGTGAGGATAACACTACTACTACTATAACTACTTCTACTACTACTACTACTACTACTACTATGGCAACTACTACTACTACTACTACTACTATGGCAACTACTACTACTACTACTACTACTACTACTACTACTACTACTACTACTACTACTACTACCACCACCACTACAATGACAACTACTACTTTTACCACTACCACCACTGCAGCTACTTCTACCACCCCTACTACTAACTACCACTGCTACTACTACCACTACCACCATTACTAAAACGATCATTATTCAACAACCTCCATCGTACAAATAGAATATAGATAACATTAACTCTGGTCCCTCCCATGATAGGATGAGCGTCCGTACGGCATCTCCGTGTTTGAGAATTTCCTGTACGTCACGAGCTGGAAGGACAACAGCATCAAGCGCATCAACAGGTTCCAGGGCCACAACATCACCACCTTCCACACCAGCATCACTGAGCCCATGCACATCCACGTCTACCACCGCCAGAGACAGCCAGAAGGTAAGGAGCGGCATAAAGTAGCAGCTTGGTTACTTGTGTAGAAGCTCAAGTTCATATTCTGAGACATTTGAGCAGGGGTGGGGAGTTGGAGTTAATATTTTCCGACTCTGACTCCGGGAAATTTTAAAGTTGTGACTCCGACTCTGGGAAATTTTAAAGTTGTGACTCTGACTCCGGGAAATTTTAAAGTTGTGACTCCGACTCTGGGAAATTTTAAAGTTGTGACTCCGACTCTGGGAAATTTTAAAGTTGTGACTCCGACTCTGATTCTGGGAAATTTTAAAGTTGTGACTCCGACTCTGATTCTGGGAAATTTTAAAGTTGTGACTCCGACTCTGATTCTGGGAAATTTTAAAGTTGTGACTCTGATTCTGGGAAATTTTAAAGTTGTGACTCCGACTCCGATTCTGGGAAATTTTAAAGTTGTGACTCTGACTCTGATTCTGGGAAATTTTAAAGTTGTGACTCTGACTCTGATTCTGGGAAATTTTAAAGTTGTGACTCCGACTCCGATTCTGGGAAATTTTAAAGTTGTGACTCTGACTCTGATTCTGGGAAATTTTAAAGTTGTGACTCCGACTCTGACTCTGGGAAATTTTAAAGTTGTGACTCCGACTCTGATTCTGGGAAATTTTAAAGTTGTGACTCCGACTCTGACTCTGGGAAATTTTAAAGTTGTGACTCCGACTCCGATTCTGGGAAATTTTAAAGTTGTGACTCCGACTCTGATTCTGGGAAATTTTAAAGTTGTGACTCCGACTCTGACTCCGGGAAATTTTAAAGTTGTGACTCAGACTCTGACTCCGGGAAATTTTAAAGTTGCGACTCCGACTCTGACTCCGGGAAATTTTAAAGTTGTGACTCCACTTCCGACTCCGGGAAATTTTAAAGTTGTGACTCCGAACCTGACTCCGGGAAATTTTAAAGTTGTGACTCCGAACCTGACTCCGGGAAATTTTAAAGTTGTGACTCCAAACCTGACTCCGGGAAATTTTAAAGTTGTGACTCCGACTCTGACTCTGGGAAATTTTAAAGTTGTGACTCCGACTCTGACTCTGGGAAATTTTAAAGTTGTGACTCTGACTCTGGGAAATTTTAAAGTTGTGACTCTGACTCTGGGAAATTTTAAAGTTGCGACTCTGAACCTGACTCTGGGAAATTTTAAAGTTGTGACTCTGAACCTGACTCTGGGAAATTTTAAAGTTGTGACTCCGACTCTTGACTCCGGGAAATTTTAAAGTTGTGACTCCGAACCTGACTCTGGGAAATTTTAAAGTTGTGACTCTGACTCTGACTCTGGGAAATTTTAAAGTTGTGACTCCGACTCTGACTCTGGGAAATTTTAAAGTTGTGACTCCGACTCTGACTCTGGGAAATTTTAAATTTGTGACTCTGACTCTGGGAAATTTTAAAGTTGTGACTCCGACTCTGACTCTGGGAAATTTTAAATTTGTGACTCCACCTCCGATTCCGGGAAATTTTAAAGTTGTGACTCCACCTCCGATTCTGGGAAATTTTAAAGTTGTGACTCCACCTCCGATTCTGGGAAATTTTAAAGTTGTGACTCCACCTCCGATTCTGGGAAATTTTAAAGTTGCAACTCCGAACCTGACTCTGGGAAATTTTAAAGTTGTGACTCCGACTCCGGGAAATTTTAAAGTTGCGACTCCGACTCCGGGAAATTTTAAAGTTGTGACTCTGACTCCGACTCCGATTCTGGGAAATTTTAAAGTTGCAACTCCGAACCTGACTCCGGGAAATTTTAAAGTTGTGACTCTGACTCCGATTCTGGGAAATTTTAAAGTTGCAACTCCGAACCTGACTCCGGGAAATTTTAAAGTTGTGACTCTGACTCCGATTCTGGGAAATTTTAAAGTTGTGACTCCGACTCCAATTCTGGGAAATTTTAAAGTTGTGACTCTGACTCTGGGAAATTTTAAAGTTGTGACTCTGACTCTGGAAAATTTTAAAGTTGCGACTCCGACTCTGGGAAATTTTAAAGTTGTGACTCCACCTCCGATTCTGGGAAATTTTAAAGTTGTGACTCTGACTCTGATTCTGGGAAATTTTAAAGTTGTGACTCCGACTCTGATTCTGGGAAATTTTAAAGTTGTGACTCTGACTCTGATTCTGGGAAATTTTAAAGTTGTGACTCCGACTCTGATTCTGGGAAATTTTAAAGTTGTGACTCCGACTCTGGGAAATTTTAAAGTTGTGACTCCGACTCTGGGAAATTTTAAAGTTGTGACTCCGACTCTGGGAAATTTTAAAGTTGTGACTCCGACTCCGATTCTAGGGAATTTTAAAGTTGTGACTCCGACTCTGGGAAATTTTAAAGTTGTGACTCTGACTGGGAAATTTTAAAGTTGTGACTCCGACTCTGGGAAATTTTAAAGTTGTGACTCTGACTCCGGGAAATTTTAAAGTTGTGACTCTGACTCTGGGAAATTTTAAAGTTGTGACTCCGACTCCAATTCTGGGAAATTTTAAAGTTGTGAGTCTGACTCTGATTCTGGGAAATTTTAAAGTTGTGACTCTGACTCTGATTCTGGGAAATTTTAAAGTTGTGACTCTGACTCTGATTCTGGGAAATTTTAAAGTTGTGACACTGACTCTGATTCTGGGAAATTTTAAAGTTGTGACTCTGACTCTGATTCTGGGAAATTTTAAAGTTGTGACTCTGACTCTGATTCTGGGAAATTTTAAAGTTGTGACTCTGACTCTGATTCTGGGAAATTTTAAAGTTGTGACTCCGACTCTGATTCTGGGAAATTTTAAAGTTGTGACTCCGACTCTGATTCTGGGAAATTTTAAAGTTGTGACTCCGACTCTGGGAAATTTTAAAGTTGTGACTCTGACTCTGGGAAATTTTAAAGTTGTGACTCTGACTCTGGGAAATTTTAAAGTTGTGACTCTGACTCTGGGAAATTTTAAAGTTGTGACTCTGACTCTGGGAAATTTTAAAGTTGTGACTCTGACTCTGGGAAATTTTAAAGTTGTGACTCTGACTCTGGGAAATTTTAAAGTTGTGACTCTGACTCTAGCCCCCATGCCTCTACCCCTCTATTGCAAATCTTTTTTTTTCCTTTTTTAGATGGACGTAGAGGTTAGGATTTGATGCTTGGGGTTAAGAGGACTCCTAATTTGGGCTTCTTTTTTTATTTTTTATGTGAGAGGAAGAAATCAAGGGCACACAAAAAGGAGTGGAGAAAACCTGCAAAACTTCTGTTCCCTGATATGTAAAAAGTGTTAGAGAATTTGCACAAGTATATTTGGTTCAAAGTTAGTCACTGTTAAGAAAGTTTAGGCTTATCCTTTAGTCCATCTGTCTGCCTTAAGAGGAGGAATTGCACTGATGACATACAGTGTTTAATATTTGTGACTCTCTGCAGTGGTTCACCCGTGTGGCCAGAGGAACGGGGGCTGCCACCACATCTGTATCCCCATGTGGAATGGGACACGACCATATGCTTCCTGCCGCTGCCAGCCCGGACACATCCATGAGCCTAGAGATTCTGGAATATGTGTAGGTAATGTAATTTTGCTGTATTTTCCTTTTTGTCTACTGGGTACAAAGAGAACCCCAGTCGTGTGAGTTTGTCAGAGCCTAGCCTTAAAGAACGAGGTGAGGGCACGTGCCTCGAGTCATGACGTAGCTCTTCCCATGTGGCGGAAAGTGTTTTGACAGACCTCCTGAAGCGGGTGTAGTATTCATACTAGTTGTAAGAGTCCATTTCATTGCTCCTTGCCCTGTGTAGCTCTGGAACAATGAGGTTTCTGCTGCTGCTGTTGTTGGCTTCCATTGATAATTGTTCTATGTACCTCCAGCCCACCAGCCTGAAGCCTTCCTCATATATGCCAAAACCCACCCGGGGATGATCAAAGGCTTGAACCTGGACCGGCAAGCCATCTCGGAGGTCATGATTCCCATCACGTCCCTCAAGCGGCCCACCACCCTCGACTATGACGTGCGGTCACAGTTCATTTACTACGCTGACACGGAAAGGTGAGGGAAGACTGTCTCCACGCATTGGCTGCATCTATTTAGTGTCTTTATGATGATGATAATAAAGAGGAAAACTGTCAGGTGGGCTACAGATGTATTTGCACCAGTGGATTTAAAACAGAATCTTTCCCTCAACATCAGATTTGTCATTGAGCGCAGCAGTCTGAACGGCACGATCAAAGAACTCGTCGTCACCGCCGCCATCTTCAACGTGAAGGGCTTGGCTGTGGACTGGATGGGCAGGAACATCTACTGGACTGAAGAGGTAAGAGGTCTTATATATACACTGTATGTTACGGTGTACGAGTCACTTATGTAAAAGTTGATTCCTTGTCAAGGCTAGAATATGTTTTGAAAGAAGCCTTGGACCGACCATCAGGATCCACCGGGAAGAAGCCTACCAGCGCAATAGGCCGCAACGTAAAAAAAACACAAAAAAAACACACACCCTGGAGATTAGTAGTAGCAGCAGCAGTAGGAGGAGGAGAAGCAGCATCACTAGTAGTAATAGTAATAGTAGTAGTAGTAGTAGTAGTAGTAGTAGAAATCTTAGAAATACTGTACTACTATCGAGGCCTCCTGTTGCTGTGACAATGCAGATAATTATATTGACTGAAAGGACTTCATGAGATTTAATAATGAACTGTAAATTGCATTGTTCCAGGCCATTTCCGCCGTCTATGTCTGCTCAATGGACAACCGAGCCAAGCGGTTGCTGCACACGAACGTGACCAACGCCGGGGCCATCGCGCTTAACCCTCGGGATGGCTTTATGTATTTCACCACCATAAACCGACAGTTACAACCCCTTAACATCCAGAGCCTCATCGAGCGCTCCTGGATGGACGGCTCGCACAGGGAATCCTTCATCTCCAAGGAATTTCAGTGGCTCAACAGCTTGTCGATTGACTTCAAGGAGGATTACTTGTACTGGTGTGACGGCTACCATAGTGTGATCGGCAGAGTGAAGCTTGATGGCAGCGGTTATGAGGTGAGGGTTTGTTCTTGGTGTCTTGGCCAGAGTGCTTTCAGGAGAGGAGAGGAGAGGAGAGGAGAGGAAAGGAAGGGAAGGGAAGGGTAGGGAAGGGAAGGGAGACGAGAGGAGAGGAGAGGAGAGGAGAGGAATGGAAAGGAAGGGAAAGGAAAGGGAAAGAAAGGAGACGAGAGGGTGGAAAGGAAAGGAAAGGAGAGATCAGAGGAGAAGAGAGGAGAGGAAAAGAAAGGAAAGGAAAGGAAAGGAAAGGAGAGGAGAGGAGAGGAGAGGAATGGAAAGGAAAGGGAAAGAAAGGAGAGGAGAGGTTGGAAAGGAATGGAAAGGAGAGGAGATCAGAGAAGAGACAAGAGGAAAAGAAAGGAAAGGAAAGGAAAGGAAAGGAAAGGAGAGGAGAGGAGAGGAATGGAAAGGAAAGGGAAAGAAAGGAGAGGAGAGGGTGGAAAGGAATGGAAAGGAGAGGAGATCAGAGGAGAAGAGACAAGAGGAAAAGAAAGGAAAGGAAAGGAAAGGAAAGGAAAGGAGAGGAGAGGAGAGGAGAGGAATGGAAAGGAAAGGAGAGGAGAGGGTGGAAAGGAAAGGAAAGGAGAGGAGATCAGAGGAGAAGAGATAAGAGGAAAAGAAAGGAAAGGAAAGAAAAAGTAGGAGAGGAGAGGAGAGGAGATAGAGAGTAAAAATGGCTCGTAATGACAGCAGCTTCCCTCTTGGCCAGGTGGTGTTGGGTGAAGGGGTCTTGAGCCACCCATACGGCATCGCCTACCACGAGGGGTTCTTGTACTGGTCAGAGTTTGAGAGCGGCATCATCAAACGCACCAAGCTGGCAGGCAACAGCACCAAGTCTCCAGAGGTACTCAAAAAGGAGGGCCGATTCATACTTGACCTCAAAGTCTTCACCAACACCAGTCAGCAAGGTGAGGCTCTTTTGTTTGACCATTTGTGTTTAGATAGGAATGTTAAAGAAAGAAGAAGATGGAGAAAAAGAAGAAGTCTTGTTTAGATAGTCAAAGAAAGAAGATAGAGAGAAAAAAGTCTTGTTTAGATAGTCAAAGAAATAAGAAGATTGAGAAAAAGAAGAAGTATTGTGTAGATAGTAAAAGAAAAGATGAAGATAAAGAAGGAGAAGTCAAAAAAAGAAGAAGATAAAGAAGTCTTGTATAGATAGTCAAAGAAAGAATAAAATGGAGAAAAAAATGAAGCCTTGTTTTGATAGTTTGTTTCGTGCGTGAGTTTCAGTAAAATGGCGCCAGTATCTTGATGGCACAGCACAGCATAGCAAGAATGGTAATGAAAACGCCTACAGAGCGTGCCAACCCTCGGGAATCTTAACCCGGTAGCTGCGGGGATCATGTTTGTTAAAGGTCCCTCTAAGCAAGAAAAAAGAGAAAAAATCATCACTCACATAAACCATTTCATAATATATATCAAAGCATTTGTGATCAGTTTATGCATCATCTATTTTGGGGGGTTTAAATTGTAGCATGGCACAAATTTGGCCCGTCGCTGCTACACGGTAAAGCCACAAATTTGGCCCGTCGCTGCTACACGGTAAAGCCACAAATTTGGCCCGTCGCTGCTACACGGTAATGCCACAAATTTGGCCCATCGCTGCTACATGGTAAAGCCACAAATTTGGCCCGTCGCTGGTACACGGTAAAGCCACAAATTTGGCCCGTCGCTGCTACCGGGTTAATACTAAATGCCACTTTGGTCAAAATAAACTTTCCATCAGCAGGTTCTGTCAAGTGTCCTCTGTCTTGTGGAGGTGTGACCTGAGCCATGAGGAAGGTCTTGCAGGGGTCAAAGCTTCATTACACAATAGGGACCCTTAAGACATATAGATGGGGCAAACTTTTACAATAGTTTTCTTTCTTTTGAAAATGGTTCCTTGTGGCTCTGTGATTCTTAAGGGCTCATGTAGATGTTTTCATTTGTCGGTAATAATTCTTCTTTACATCTGCTTGACATGAAGGTAAGGGAAGGAAGGGAGAGAAGAGGAGAGGAGAGGAGAGGAGAGGAAAGGAAAGGAGAGGGAAAGGAGAGGGAAAGGAAAGGAAAGGAAAGGAGAGGGAAAGGAAAGGAAAGGAAAGGAGAGGGAAGGAAAGGAAAGGAATTCTAACTATCACTAAAAATGCCTCTCGTCAGACGTCAACGCCTGCACCACCGGGGAGTTGAAGTGCTCGGAGCTGTGTCTGGCCACGCCGGAAGGCCCTATCTGTGTCTGTGGCACGGGACGACAACCCGACCCCATCCACTCCAATCGGTGCATCAAGATCGATAACTTCTCCGAGGTAAATTATTGTCCCTGAAATTGATCTCTCTCTTCTGGCCTCTCGCTCTTTTTTCTACTGTTGGAGCAGCATTTAGTGGGCCTTTTTGTTGCCGTTTTTTGACCTTGCACTGCCTTCCTTGCTGTGAAGAACATAAAACATACTTGTTGCTTGTTTGAGGTCATTTAGGAAGCAACCAACATCAGACTCGCTTATGTACTTCTCCTGATCAGTGTTTGTGGGAGCAGCACCTTTGTGGGCTGTTTTGTCTTCTCTTTTTTGTGCCCTTGAATGTGAAAATAAGGAGGTTTTTGTATTGAATGATGACAGACTTGATTTAGGAAGTTATCATTGCTATCACCAGTTCACTACAGGACTAATTTTTTTTCTCAATGGTTTTCAGCTCTCTTACTTACCCTGGTGACAGCATAGTTGAGTGTAGATCTTCTAGTGGCCTCCTTTATATTCTTGTGATATTTTTGCTTTTGTCTTTTAGGGTGAACAGCTGATTTCTAGTACCTGTTGTTTTCATGTTTCTGGCACTGTTTAGGTTTCCTCAATCTTGTGCTTTTAATTCACTGATATCACTTACCTTCCTGCTGTTGATAAAAGTTGCCTGTTCTAAAAGTGTAATCTCACTTTTATAATTTTTAACTGCTTTTTTATTGTTTTCTTTCCTCATTGCTGTCATTCTTAGATGCCTTTCTTCCAGCATCAATATGTGGTTCCATTTCAGTCCCAGTTGTAGGATTTTGTTATATCTTACAGCCAAGTTTGTGCAGTGCAGGAGAGTTCCAGTGCAAGACGAGTCTGCACTGCATTGACAATCGCTACACCTGTGATGGAGATAACGACTGCGGCGACGGCAGCGACGAAGACACGTCCCCTGGCAGCATCTGTGGTAAGACAGGCAGGACTTGCTCTACCCACCAGCAATGCTGACATTCAATTTTTTGGGGGGCACTATAGAAGGCAGGCCAAAGATAAAACAACTATAATAATACTGTACCTTGCTGCCCCGATAAAGAAGTACAAAAAAATCTCACCAATGTATTAATCAAGAGTTTCTAATTATTATGGTCCTGTAGCTGGAGAGACTCAAATAAATATGAAAGAAGGATCAGTTCTTACCCTGACCAAGGCAGTGGCCAGGAATGTTATGGTGCTCTCTTCTTCCAGAGTTTGCCAGGTGCAACGATGACTTGTTTCACTGCGGCAACAACCAGTGCATCAACCACCACTGGGTGTGTGACGGCATGGCCGACTGTGCCAACGGCTCAGATGAGAGTGAGGATGAGTGCCCAAACTGCCCCGCTGACAAGTTCAAGTGCGGGACAAGTGTTGTTTGGTTGATGCTTTTAAGTTTTGTTCTGACTTACTTTATCTTGAGATCACTAGATTTTATATCAGTTTGTATAATTATCTTAACATTTTATTTCTTACACTATGTTCATTTCACTTTAGATTCTATTTTAGTTTATTATTATCTTAGTGTTTTATTTATTTATTTTTGCAATTTCCTCTCAGTCATCATAAGAAGGATTTTTCTGCTTTGAGTTTGCTTTTTCCTTCCCTTATTTCTGATCATGACTTTCTGAATGAACATGAAGGGAGCAGTCCTCCAGTGATTGCAAGCATGGAGTAACATGTGACTGAGTTGGGGCTGTGATGTGTCCACAGGTGCAAGGTGTCCGGGCACTGCATCCCCCACTCCTGGGTGTGCGACATAGACCGTGACTGTGGGCCCTTTGACAACTCCGATGAACACTCGACGTGTGGTGAGTCTCAAATGGGCAGTTCGCTCCAGTTGGTTACCTCTTAAGTTGAGTGGATTCCTTACTTCAGTTGTTTACCTCAGTGGACTTCTTACTCCACTTCTCTACCCTTTGAGCTGTGTTCTTTCCTCTTTGTTAGATCCACAGTTTCAGTTTGTGTATAATTGTTTACTTTATCTTGACCTCTCTTGACATGTTTTGTTAAGGTAAGGCTTTGTTTGATTTTGAATAGATGGATAGACAGCATTGTAGTAAAACCAGATTGGTGAGTCCGGTGTGGCATTGCCTCCTGCGGGTCCTTTCCTCCCCTCTACTCTGCCACACAGTCCCAACACCTGTTCCTTCCTCTCATATGTCAGCTGTAGGTAATATATAAGAGGAATAAATAGGTGTTGGGATTGTGTGGCAGAGCAGAGGAGAGGAAAGGTCTCACGGGAATCAACGCCACAACGGACTTGCCAATTTGGTCTCACTATAGCTTGCTTTAATGACAGACAGTAACCATGAGCCTGTCCATCTAATACTCCCAACAGACTACCCACAGTGTGGAGTAATGGATTTCAAGTGCAAAAATAAACAATGCATTCCATCGCTGTACGTGTGTGATGGCGACGACGACTGCCGAGACAAAAGTGATGAGAAGTTTTGTGACCAGATCTGTACCAACACCTCGTCTGGCTCCCCCATCTCCCCGCTCTGCGTCAACAACTGCCTCAACATCACAAACACGGTGAGTGTGGATCAACATAACTTGGTGAATACGGTGGACCTTTACTTAAGGTGAGCAAAACGGGGGCATAAAAACAATACCCAATTAGTCAGCATCAAGTGGGTGTTGATATTTGCTTTGAACTTATCAATGTGGTGACACTTTATAAAAATCCCTTATTAGTGTATCACATTCATTTCCTTGAGGGTGTTTTGTTGTGGTAAAAATGCACTCAGCCTCTTTGTGTCTGCAGACCGAGTGTGCTGAGACTGAGGGCTGCGTCCCCTGCAAGGACAACACCTGCCTGGCTGTGCACCAGATGTGTGACAGTGTGTTTGACTGTCCTGACGGCAGCGATGAGGCGGGCTGTGAGGAGAAGGTAAGCAAGGCTGTGGTGCTGGTTGGAGGGAAGCAGAGATAGCTGGGCATAAGATTAATTCCCTAATGTGTGTACCCACCCTGCAGACAACACTAAGAATATTCATTAATCCTTTGTGATCTCAGAATTTGGAGTATTCTTTTACTCATATAATGCCCAGATTTATCATAACCCTAATATTCTTGCTTTATTGGAATGTAATGGTAAATCTGGACATTACACTTCAAAGGTCATAAGGAGTATTCACACAATGGCAGAGGTGGGCACCCGCTAATTTTTTGTTAGTCTGCAATTCACAATTCCGCTAACTATGTTGGGCATCCTGCTAATCATTAATCTGCAAATTTTCCGGCTTCGCCGGTCCTCTATCGCAAATCCGCTAATGCTAACGCTAATGGATCTTTTTAGTCCACTAATGAAGTATGCAAGTCTGCTAACCATTTTTTAGTCTGCTTTACCTTTAACCCCTTTGCCAGATTGGCTTGAGCAAGGTGACGGTGTCAAAAATCGTTTCATTTTAAAATGTGAATCACTGTGAAAATAACAAAATAAATCAAATACAAATACTGCAAGGAATACTTCTTTAAGACTCAGTGAGTTTATGTAAATTGCCTCCCATGCATGCTGCCGGGACAGGCCGGCTGCACAACAGACAGTTCTAGAATATTCCCGCCCACGCAGCCTGGGCAGCCTGCCCCCTGCATGCTGCACAGACCGGCTGTGCATCAGACAGATCTAGAATAGGGTGGCCAGATTTCTGGAAGTGAAATCCGGGACACTTTAATAAAAAAACATTTTCTGGGACAGTTCATGAAATCCGGGACATTTCCGGGACGAACTATTAAAATCCGGGACTTTCCCAGAAAATCCAGGATGTCTAGCCACCCTAATCAAGAAGTTTCTCCACACTTTCAAGAATATTCTTGAATTTCCCAGAAATTTAATTGTTGGAAGTTTTTGAAAGTTTGTGTTAGCGGACTATAATTTTGGAATTCTGCTTACTGCAAATCCGCTAATTTTTCAAATTTTCTGCTAACGCTATCCCGCAAATTTTTTTTTAAGTCCGCTATTAGGGGATTAGCGATTAGCAGACTTAAATTGCGGAATGCCCACCTTTGCACAATAGTAAATGCATCCCCTTACATTCATGAAGAATAGGGGACTGAGACCCCTGCGAATTGTGAAATTCACTGATACTCCATTCCCGCTCAAATGCCCTTCATCTCACCCAGCCTAAATGGGTGTCTGGGTAAGCATAACTATGTACATACGGAGGATAGAGGTGGCAAAGAAAAACACTGGGCACTCAATCTCATGTGCTGTTGGCCCTTCACACATGGAAGGTGTTTAGCGTAGGAGAGGCAACCAAACCAGATAAGACAGTATTCTGTTTTCAGCAGCATCTGGGTTCTGAATTCTTGCTGCATTGTGTACTGAAGCAAGTCAAGGAAAAGCAGCCTTAAAGCGGGTGATTCGTAGTCCTAAAGTTGGGTGATTTTTCTGTTGAACTCAGCTGGCATGGAGAGTGTAGAATTTGGCATTCACCTTAAAACATGATTTGCTCAAATTTAAGAATAAGGCAGGTTGACTCCTTGTTCACTATACACCTCATATGATGCTACTCAGTTCCCTCTTACCTTTATCATTACTTGTATTTTTATCTGTTTTTTTTTTCACCTGGCTAAGCTTATCTGAATTAAAGTTTATCTTTCTCTTTATTTTGTGAGTTCATATTATTTTCCCTGGTGGTGTGTCGCCCCTCAGGTGTGTCTGCCCGACCAGTTCATGTGCCACAGGACCCGAGAGTGCATCCCCCACGCCCTCATGTGTGACGGCAATGCTGACTGCTGGGACAGGACTGATGAGGTGGACTGTGGTGAGTGTGTGACTGTGTTCCCGCCTCTTGCACGTTTAGTAATAAAAATATTCTGTTCTTACAACCCCTAAAGTCTGTCATAGTGTTGCCTCTACTGCTATCCTTTATCTCTGTTGCCATGCTAACTGCTCGTGTGAACTTGTTAACTGCATATCTATCCTCCCTTGGCCTCCCTGTACAAGACTCTGCTCAATCTCATCCTGGATATGCTGTCCAACTTTCTAATGCAACAGTCAACCAGTATCTTAATTCTTGCATTTTTTTACTGGTTTGTGATTCTAAAAGGCTCATACGACAGAACTTTTAATCAGACTATTAACATCATCTCAACCACATAAAATAAAAATACTGTCAGATTTGTACTCAAGTTCATCCCTGTGTTGCCAGCTTTCTAATGTACAAGCTCACCATTCTCCTTCTTTTGATTGTTTTGCTGGTTACTCTTGTCTGGCTCGCCTGGTGCTGTATTTCCTTCTTCCAGTGACTAGGACCCTCTCAAGATGGAAGTTTTTAAATAGTTAAATAAATTTGATAATTCTTTTTTGGCTACTTTCTCTGTATCCTCTGCATGGAGTGGCACATTCTGCACATTGCTTTTATCTCGTTTTGCCCTTGGTCAGGCTTGTTATACTGTATAAAAAGAAAGAAACTGCAATACGTACCTAACCCATAACGGTGGGTTCACACACTGATATGAGCATCAATGTGAAATTTTCCTTTACAGAAAATATTACCTGTTCACACAGCGAATGGAAATGTGCTACGAAGAAGCAGTGCATCCCTGACACGTGGAAGTGTGATGGTGAGCCGGACTGTCAAGACGGCACTGACGAAGAGAACTGCCAAAACTCTACCATCAAGTGCCCACTGCCCGGCCTTATCTGTGACAATTTCACTCGCTGCGTCCAACCCGACACCTTCTGTGACAACTACAACCACTGCAAGGACGGCAGTGACGAGGGTGGCCGCTGTGGTCAGTGCCCCTGTGTGACTGTGTGGCTTTTATTTCTCTTGGGTGCTGGGGAAGGTGATGATCCCATGGCTGATGCTGGACGGGGGGTGGCGGGGTCTAGTCCTCCGGGGGATCTAAGGGGAATTATGATGTGGGTTCCATAATGCTCCCTTGCCTTCATTACAGAGGGTAATTAGATGATCTTAAAATATCAAATATATGTGCCTGCCTCCTGTGTTGTGAAAACAAGTAAATGAGAAAAAAGAAACCAAGGATGAGGCCTCTATTTCAGGATCGTTTGACTGTGAGGTGATGGAGTGTGAGAAGAACTGTACGCAGGGCCCCGGCGGCCCCGTGTGTACCTGTCCCAAGGGCCAGACGCTGCTGCCTGATGGACGCATGTGCACCCACCTGCACCCCTGTGACCAGTGGGGCACCTGCTCCCAGCTGTGTGTGCCCACCAGACACACCCACAAGTGTACCTGTGTTGATGGCTACCAGATAGAGCCAGACCACTTCACCTGCAAGAGTACAGGTGGGAGCCTAGTAACTATATTGGACTTGACAACCTTAGATTTGTGGATGAAAATCAATTGCCTTCTATTCATTATTTCCTGTTCCTCAGTTTCTTCACAGTGGCATGTGTGGCAGAATGCCATTATTGTTTTGTAAATTTCATCACTTCCCTTCAACTCTTTCCCTCTCTATAATATTCCAAAACTCTCATGCCAAGAACTGACCCCAAAATAATACACATACATCTTTGCCTTCCCCCCCCATGACTGTCTCCAGAGTCCGCCATCCCATCCATCATCTTCAGCAACCGACACGAGCTGCTCAGCATCAGCCTCAACAGCAACCAGGGCATGGGGGTGAAGGCGCTCATCTCCTCCCTCAACAACACCATTGCCCTGGACTTCTTCCACTCTAAGGAGGGTGATGCTATCTTCTGGACGGACGTGGTGGATGACAAGATCTACAAGGGAACTCTCTTGTCTGGAGGTAGGAAAGCCAGTTCATCCAATGGAGAGCTGGAGAACAGAGGGAAAGGCTTTGGTCCGTATTCTTAACCTGGTAGCTGCAGGGACCTTGTTTCTTAAAGGCCCCTCTGAGCGAGAAAAATTAAAAAAATTATCACTCACACAAACCATTTCATAATATATATCAGTGCATTTGTGATCAGTTTATGCATCATCTGTTTTTTTGGGTTTATATCATGGCAAAAATTTGTCCCGTCACTGGTACACGGTAAAGCCACAAATTTGGCCCGTCGCTGCTACCAGGTTAAACGTATTGGGCTCTCATCATGACTACTATTTTCCAAAGCCCCAGAGAAGAGTAACTGGGTTTTCTTGGGTGTTTTCCTGATTGTGGTGCTGAAATTGTGTAAAACTATCACTAGAATCACAAAACAATCCATTAAAATCCAAGCAACTTCAATGAGAGGGTTTTCAAACAGCTACATTTGAGGTGCTGATACATTAAAAATACTGCCTTCTGGCTTCACAGTATGCTAGTAATGGCTGGTGATGATAGAGGTTATGTTCTTTAAGTCTCACACCTTTCCGTTGGCCATCCCTGCAGTGCTGACCAACATTGAGGTGGTGGTCCAGACTGGCCTAGGGACGGCCGAGGGTCTAGCGGTGGACTGGATGGGTGAGAACCTTTACTGGGTGGAGAGCAACCTGGACCAAATCGAGGTGGCCAAGCTGAACGGCTCCTACCGGCGGATCCTTGTTACCTCCCACATGGAGAACCCCAGAGCCATCTCCCTTGACCCCAGAGTTGGCATGATCTTCTGGACGGACTGGGAGGTGAGTGTTCGGAGACTGCTTATTTAAATCATCTCGGTTGGGAAGGTTTCTCCGTCCGCTGCGATTGTTACGGATTTTGCCTTTACTGGTAGCCTGGTAACATATACTCCCAGGTCTTTCTCTGCCTCTGTGGTGGGTAGTGGAGTGTTTCCCATGTGGTATTGGTGTGCTGGATATCCCCTCCCAAGGTGCATGACTACATTTTTCTTCATTGAATTATAGCAGTCTTTTTGTTTCTTTCCTGTAGCTTATTGATGTCTTCTTGTAGGAAATCTGCAGTCAAGGGGATAAATACTTCATGAAAAAGTTTGGTCATAATGAAACTGAATGGCCAAGTTGATTGTGCCAACAGTTTTCTTCTTTTTCTTCTTGTTTGATGTCCTTATTTTCCCTTACGGGGTTGGGTGGGCTACGAGTCTCCCACTTTTCATGATCATATTTTCTCTCCTCCCTGATGCTCATCCTTCATATGTCTTCCCACACACACCCTTTCCAGGTCTTCTTTAGTCTTCCAGCTGGTCTCCTCCCTGATGCTCATCCTTCATATATCTTCCCACACACACCCTTTCCAGGTCTTCTTTAGTCTTCCAGCTGGTCTCCTCCCTGATGCTCATCCTTCATATGTCTTCCCACACACACCCTTTCCAGGTCTTCTTTAGTCTTCCAGCTGGTCTCCTCCCTTCTACCTCCACCTCCGCAGCTCTTGAGTACATGACCCTCCTCCCTCTTCCTTGCATGTCCATACGATCACACCCTCTGCCTCCTCAGCATTCTCAGTACATCCTCTACACCACACATTCTCACCACCTAATGCCCTTCCTTCCCATACAGATGCATATATACAGGTGGTTACTCTAATACACACAGTCTTATACATGAATGGTGTGTCTGTCAATGCAGAAAGGGAACGCACGCATCGAGTCCTGCAGCATGTCGGGTGAGGGCCGACGCGTGGTGTTCAGGGTGAGCGAGGTGGAGGGTGGCGGCTGGCCCAATGGACTGACGCTGGACTATGCTCTGCGGAGGATCTACTGGATTGATGCCAAGTCGCACTCTGTCCACACGGCTCTCTATGACGGCTCAGACCACAGACAGGTGAGTCTTGTTGGGCACTCCTGCGTTGAAGTTGACTGTGATGTGTTCTATTGACAGATGAGGCATTTAGTGTAAACGGGGCGACCAAAGCAATGAGGGTGGTGTTCTGTTTTTGGTGCCATCTGTCAGCTGAATTCTTGTTGCATTTTGTGGTGAAGCAAGCTAAGGAGAAAGTGACATAGGGCCGCTTTCACAGTCGTATTGTTTATCTTGATCGTTACCAATGGCGGTGATCGACGCTATAGTTTTCCATGTGAAACTGGCCGATGGGGTAGTGGTGGCTGCAGAGGAAGCAAGAGGTGTTGAGAGTGTGTGGTAAGGTGCGGGGCTAGGCTAACCCCACAGCCGCCACTCCCCCGTCAGCCAGTTTTACGTGGAAATACTATAGTGGCGATCGCTGGCATTAGTAACGATCAGAACAAACAAAATGACTGTGAAAGCTGCCATGAGGTGTGTGGGTGTGTCGAGTCTGGCGGTTGCTTAAAAACATGATTGGCTCAAAACCTTAGAAACAGTAGGTCGCTCCTTTTACACTATACACCTCACATAATTCAGTTACCTGTAATAGTAGTATACATGCAAAAGTTGACACCTTAAACTTGACCTTGATAAAAGCAGTAAAAAGAATTAACTCCTACTTGAGTCTTCACAGAATGTACTTTCCTCTATTTCTCTCTGGTTTGCCTCAAGAAACACAAATTTTATGGCTTGATATTTAGTGTCATATTCTTAACCCGGTAGCAGCGACGGGCCAAATTTGTGGCTTTACCATGTAGCAGCGACAGGCCAAATTTGTGGCTTTACCATGTAGCAGCGACGGGCCAAATTTGTGGCTTTACCATGTAGCAGCGACAGGCCAAATTTGTGGCTTTACCATGTAGCAGCGACAGGCCAAATTTGTGGCTTTACCATGTAGCAGCGACAGGCCAAATTTGTGGCTTTACCATGTAGCAGCAACGGGCCAAATTTGTGGCTTTACCATGTAGCAGCGACAGGCCAAATTTGTGGCTTTACCATGTAGCAGCGACGGGCCAAATTTGTGGCTTTACCATGTAGCAGCGACCTTCCAAATTTGTGGCTTTAACATGTATCAGAGACTGGCCAAATTTGTTTTACCATGTAGCAGCGACGGGCCAAATTTGTGGCTTTACCATGTAGCAGCGACGGGCCAAATTTGTGGCTTTACCATGTAGCAGCAACGGGCCAAATTTGTGCCATGATATAGATCCCCCCCAGACAGATGATACATAAACTGATCACAAATGCTTTGATACATATTATGAAATGGTTTGTGTGAGTGATGATTTTTTCTCATTTTTCTTACTTACAGGGACCATTAAGAAACATGATCCCCGCTGCTACCGGGTTAAACATTTTGGCTCCCAAGCACACACAATTGACAAGGGGTTTGGGGCATTTCCAGAGGTAGTTTTATGACCTTGGTGGTAGTGGTAGTCTGACCAATCTTCTGTACCACAAGCCTAAGAAAGCATGCATTAGTAACCGATTAACCCCCTTTTCGGTCTTTGGGTATCGTTGAGGTGAATGGCAGAGGTTTCTGAGAATACTGATCTTATGCACTCTTTTCCAGATCGTTGCCAAGCACCAGCTGCTGTCCCATCCGTTCGCCATATCACTGTTTGGCAACTATGTCTACTGGACGGACTGGAAGACCAACTCTGTCATAAAGTGAGTAGTCCAAGAAGCTGTTGATGAAGATTCCTTTCATTCCGTTCCCAGGAGTTGTTTCTCCAATGTTTTGTAGGGGGCTTCGTGGTGCAGTGGTTAGCACACTTGGCTCACAACTGAGAGAGCCCGGGTTCGATTCCCAGGCAGAGTGGAAAAATTTGGGCGGCTTTTTTGATGCTACGCCCCTGTCCACCCAGCAGTGAATGGGTACCAGGTATTAATCGGGGGTTGTGTCCCGTCTCCTGGGATCTGTTCCCTTCTCCTATAATTCGTTCCCCTCCTCACTCTCTCCGGCATATGACCACAGATGTTGCGCCGACTAAACGAAACTTTCCAACTTTCTGTCTACCACAAGTTATACACACAAGGACAGACAAGGATGAAGAAAGACATCAAACACCTTCTTGATATAAACAGTCATGGGTGTTGCTTCTCCATTGCTTTGTTGTCTTGAGTGTAGGGAGGCACTGGCTGGTGTTTTCTGTCTACCACAAGTTATACACACAAGGACAGACAAGGATGAAGAAAGACACCAAACACCTTCTTGATATAAACAGTCATGGGTGTTGCTTCTCCAATGTTTTGTTGTCTTGAGTGTAGGGAGGCCACTGTGCTTCTGTATTCTGTTTGCTACAAGTTCTACACACAAGGACAGACAAGGATGAAGAAAGACACCAAACACCTTCTCGATATAAACAGTCATGGGTGTTGCTTCTCCGTTGTTTTGTTGTCTTGTGTGTAGGGAGGGCACTGTGCTTCTGTTTTCTGTCTATCTCAAGTTATACACACAAGGACAGACAAGGATGAAGAAAGACACCAAACACCTTCTTGATATAAACAGTCATGGGTGTTGCTTCTCCATTGTTTTGTTGTCTTGAGTGTAGGGAGGCACTGGCTACTGTTTTCTGTTTGCTACAAGTTATACACACAAGGACAAACAAGTACGCAGTAAGAGATCAACCACCTTCTTGAACTCCATTGTACTCATCTGTAACATAAAATTATAACCTCCTTTAGAAATTGAGATACTAGTAAATATGACTGAACACGATAGGACTGTAGTAAGCATTCAGTAATACGGTATCTCTTTCATATTACACCGAACATTAACCAAAATTAGTAATACACCAACGTAATGAACATCTTAAACATTAGTCCGGTAGCAGCGGGGATCATGTTTCTTAATGGTCCCTCCAAGCGAGAAAAATGAGAAAAAATCACCCCTGACATAAACCATTTCATAATATATATCAAAGCATTTGTGATCAGATTATGTATCATCTATTTTGGGGGGTTTATATCATGGCACAAATTTGGCCTGTCGCTGCTACACGGTAAAGGCACAAATTTGGCCATTGCTGCTACGGTAAAGCCACAAATTTGGCCTGTCATTACACAGTAAAGCCACAAATTTGGCCTGTCGCTGCTACACGGTAAAGCCACAAATTTGGTCTGCTACACAGTAAAGCCACAAATTTGGCCCGTCGCTGCTACATGGTAAAGCCACAAATTTGGCCCGTCGCTGCTACATGGTAAAGCCACAAATTTGGCCCGTCGCTGCTACACGGTAAAGCCACAAATTTGGCCCGTCGCTGCTACACAGTAAAGCCACAAATTTGGCCCGTCGCTGCTACACGGTAAAGCCACAAATTTGGCCTGTTGCTGCTACACGGTAAAGCCACAAATTTGGCCTGTCTCTGCTACACAGTAAAGCCACAAATTTGGCCCGTCGCTGCTACACGGTAAAGCCACAAATTTGGCCCGTCACTGCTACACGGTAAAGCCACAAATTTGGCCCGTCGCTGCTACACGGTAAAGCCACAAATTTGGCCCGTCGCTGCTACACGGTAAAGCCACAAATTTGGCCTGTCTCTGCTACACGGTAAAGCCACAAATTTGGCCTGTCTCTGCTACATGGTAAAGCCACAAATTTGGCCCGTCGCTGCTACATGGTAAAGCCACAAATTTGGCCCATTGCTGCTACCGGGTTAAATAATGGAGGCTGCAAAAGGCCAATCTGGCAGTCCATGGGAAGTCCTAGGAATGAGTTATTTGCTGACTGCCTTCCCCATCCATAAATCTATCTCATCCCCATGATACGCTTTCCCTTGCAATTGCGTGAGGTACAAACGGTATAGAGTAGACTTTCCATTTAATGCGAGATAGGTAACAATGAATTTATGCTGTAACCCTCATATGACAGCGGTGAAGAGCAAGCCGTTTCAACTCCCCATCCCCTTGCAGAGCCAACAAATTCCACGGGACGGAGGTGGAGGACATCCAGCGCACCATCACACAGCCGTTTGACATCCAGATCCTGCACCCAAGCCGGCAGCCCAGAGGTACGAGGAAGGAAACTGTGGCTTAGTGAAGGACAGAGGAGGCAGGGGAAGGGAAAAGGAAAATATTAATGATAAATAAAGACTAACCTAATGTACAGCTATAGCCTAATAACACCTAATGCTCAGTGTTAGCATATGCCCCCAACTTTACCTTCACTAAATGTTGCCTCATATATATCAAGGTTGGTAGTAGATGCCCCCCCCCCCACACACACACACACACACACACACCACCACCACCACCAACAACAACAACAACAACTATTTCTGAGGGTCAAAAAGGAGATTGGTTGGGTACTCATGAGTGGTATTTTAGGTTCACGGTACAGTGGAAGGGTCAAACTACCACCAGGGTCATTAAACTACCCATGGAAATACCCAAAATGCCTACGGAAGCCTTGTCAAATGAGTGCTTGGACGCTGAAGTGTTAGAGAATCCAACCCCTAAAGTCTTGCCAAGGTGATCCACAACTTACCTCTGTGATGTGTTTAGTGGTGACGGTTTCCCTTTTCGTCGTTGCAGATGGTCCCAATCCCTGCAAGGAGAACAATGGCGGCTGCTCCCACTTGTGTCTGCTGAGCTTCAATGGGACGCGGCAGTGCAATTGTCCTCATATTATGGGGCTCGGGCCAGACGACAAGACATGCATCCGTGGGTTTGCCTTGCTTTATTACAACACTGTACATACTGGTCGTTGTCACACTCCTGTAAAAGTTGATTCACCTCTTAAGACTATGGGCCGTATTACAAGTCAAACCCAGGAAGTTTCGGGTCCCTATAGAATTATTCATCCCGAACTCTGTAGGGACCTGAAACTTCTCAGATTGGACTTGTAGTAAGGCCCTTAAACAGACCTTTGTAGGGACCCAAAATTTCTCAGATTGGACTTGTAGTAAGGCCCTTAAACAGACCTTTGTAGGGACCCAAAACTTCTCAGATTGGACTTGTAGTAAGAGCCCTAAACTGACCTTTGTAGGGACCTGAAACTTCTCAGATTGGACTTGTAGTAAGGCCCCTAAACTGACCTTTGTAGGGACCCGAAACTTCTCAGATTGGACTTGTAGTAAGGCCCCTAAACTGACCTTTGTAGGGACCCAAAACTTCTCAGATTGGACTTGTAGTAAGGCCCCTAAACAGACCTTTGTAGGGTCCCGAAACTTCTCAGATTGGACTTGTAGTAAGGCCCCTAAACCGACCATTGTAGGGACCCAAAACTTCTCAGATTGGACTTGTAGTAAGGCCCCTAAACCGACCTTTGTAGGGACCCGAAACTTCTCAGATTGGACTTGTAGTAAGGCCCCTAAACTGACTTTTGTAGCGACCCGAAACTTCTCAGATTGGACTTGTAGTTAGGCCCCTAAACTGACCTTTGTAGGGACCCAAAACTTCTCAGATTGGACTTGTAGTAAGGGCCCTAAACTGACCTTTGTAGGGACCCGAAACTTCTCAGATTGGACTTGTAGTAAGGCCCCTAAACTGACCTTTGTAGGGTCCCGAAACTTCTCAGATTGGACTTGTAGTAAGGGCCCTAAACTGACCTTTGTAGGGATCCGAAACTTCTCAGATTGGACTTGTAGTAAGGGCCCTAAACTGACCTTTGTAGGGACCCAAAACTTCTCGGCTCTATGGTCCATATTTTTAATCATCTGGGGATCCCACTATGATTCTTTTCTAGGTCCACAGAAGGTTAACCAGGTTTTCATGGGTAGTTTTCCAGGTCAAGGTGCAAAGTCAGGTAAAACTATCACTAGGATCACAAAACTATGCATGGAAAGCAGGTTAATCTCCTCTGTGGAATGGGGGCTTCGTGGTACAGTGGTTAGCACATTCACCTCACAACTGAGAGAGCCTGGGCTCGATTCCCGGGCGGAGTGGAAAAATTTGGGCGGCTTTTCCGATACCCTACGCCCCTGTCCACCCAGCAGTGAATGGGTACCAGGTATTAATCAGGGGTTGTGTCCCGTCTCCTGGGGTCTGTTCCCTTCTCCTATAATTCCTTGCCCTTCTGTCTCTCTCTGGCATATGACCACAGATGCGCCGACTAAACAAAACCTTCCTTTTTTTCTCTGTGGACTTGGGAAATAATCGTAGTGGGATCCCAAAACAATTGAAAATATGGACCTATGATATGTCTGATTGAGGAGCAAATTCAACCTCCAGGATGTTGAGCCAACCCGTTAAACTTGCTCTAAAGGGAAGTTTAAATTGGCTTTCACAGTACTCATTTATATGGTAATAGATAATAAGGTTAGAAATGTCTGATGCTCTCATTTACTGTGCCATTATGGGGTTTTGTTTCATCATTAAGGAGGGTTTAACATTTTGGGATATCTCCATAATGTTGGGTGCACAGTCTCTGCTTTGTTTGGCCTTGGCGGCACTGGCAGCCTTGTGATTCTAGAGGGCCAATGTTTCCTGTCTTACAATTCCAGGTAATGAGAAGATTCTGCTTTTCTCTCGTGAGTCTGAGATTCGAGGCGTTGACCTGAACAAGCCCATGCAAGACATCATCCCCCGCATCCCGTCCCCCCGTGTGAAACATGCTTCAGCGATTGACTTTGACGCCAAGACCAAGAGGATCTACTGGGTGGACTCCAAGCTGAACAAGGTTATGAGGGTGAGCCTGACTGGTGCCCCGATCGAGACTGTGGTGGACGGGGTACTCAGCTCTCCCTCTGGGTTTGGCATTGATTATGTGTCGGGAAACTTTTTTGTCACCTCCCTCGGCAGCCCCAAGCAGATCAGCGTGGCAACATTAGATGGGGAGTTTTTGATACCTTTCATAACACAAAATCTCTCCCAGCCCTTGTCTCTCGCTGTTGATACTTACCATACGAGAATCTTCTGGTCAGATATCGGGGAGCAAGATGGTGTGTTTATGGCCAACATGGTGGGCGGCGACCTTCTTAATAGGACGAAGCTGTCGTCCCCGAAGATGAACCCTTTCCATGCTCACCCCACCAGTCTTTCCTATGACCCTAAAGACAGACTCCTCTACTGGATTAACTCAGGGAATCACAGCATTCAGTACATAGATGTGACTTCATTTTCAAGTCAGAGACCTGAGGCCATTCTCCTCCTTAAACCTGATAATGCCTCTGTTGGAGACAAGCCAGAAGCATTAGTTGTGTATCAAGACTCTGTTTACGTTGCCGATGGGTCTGGCATCATTTACAAGATGGACAAGACCACAGGGAGTAAGGTGGAGGTCCTTAGGTCTGGAATGGGGAAGATTCTGTCCCTCAAGATTTATGACAGCGCGATCCAGACCGGCCACAACGACTGCTCTCAAGGCACCCTGCACTGTGCCCACTTGTGTCTACCCATGAGAAAATCTCCAAAGAGTTGCCGCTGTGCCGTGGGCTACAAGGTGGACAAGAGAGTCTCAACAAGGTGTGTGGGGGAAGATGGCATCCTTGTGTACTCCAGTGACTCAGGCCTCAATGGAGTGAGTGTTGAGACTCCCTTGACCAGTGAAGGGATGGCAAGGGAAGCTTTGACCCACATATCGGAAGTGGGCTCAGCAACAAGCCTCGATTTCCACTCAGATAGCGACCTAATTGTGTGGGCAGACAACAAGCGAGGAACTATCACCACCATCGGGAGGGATGGCACCAACCGCCGAGTGATTGCCACGGACGTCAAGGGCATTCAGGGCATTGCCGTGGACTGGGTGGCCAACAACCTGTACTGGACAAACTCTCAGGAGAAAGTCATCGAGCTGTGTCGCCTCAATGGCTCTGAGCATTTTGTGATCCTTGCGGATGGCGTGGAGGAGCCGGGAGCCATTGCCGTGAATCCCAGCGCCGGCCGCATATACTGGGTGGACACGGGCAGCAGCGGGAAGAGGATTGAACAGGCCACTCTTGATGGGGGCAACCGCTCGATTCTGGTCAATGAGTCGCTTCAGTATCCGGTTGACTTGGTGGTGGATATTGAAGGTGACTACTTGTACTGGGTGGACCGCGCTGCCAAGACTCTGGAGAGGGTGGATCTGTCTGGGGCAAGGTGGAAGGTGTTGCTGGATAGTTCCACCCTGCAGGACCCTGTGTCTGTGTTTGTCTACAAAAAACACCTCTACTGGGCTGACAGGTAAGTTTTGGCTTGGTAATATTCTATAGGCTGAAAACTAACTAGATAAGAGATTAAGTGTGATGCCTCTCCCTTTTCTGATGACTGTAGTCTTAACACGGTAGCAGCAATGGGCCAAATTTGTGGCTTTACCGTGTACCAGCGACGGGCCAAATTTTTGCCATGATATAAACCCCCCAAAATAAATGATGCATAAACTAATCACAAATGCTTTGATATGTATTATGATATGGTTTGCGTGAGTGACGATTTTTCTAATTTTTCTCACTTAGAGGGGCCTTTAAGAAACATGATCCCCACAGCTACAGGGTTAAAGAAATATACACAAGGATACATGGAAACTATTAGAGTCCAGCCATCTTACATTTGGCAGCTCCTCAGATTCCACTCAGTGATGTTGAACCTTTTTCAGTGGTTATGCAGGTGGTTCTGTGAGGTCAGCCCCAGAGGACAATCTCACTCGACAGTCAACGCTGGCAACCAGTGTGGGAGACTCTATAAAGGATATTATTATCGTGAATTCCGACACCCAGATTGGCATTAACCAGTGTAGCGTGAAAAATGGCGGATGTGACGAGCTCTGTCTGTACAATGGCACGCATGCCAACTGCAAGTGTTACCACGCACAGATTGACACTGATGGCAAGTCCTGCAAAGGTGAGGAAGGCTGTGCATGTCATCAAACACTGGGGGCCGTATTGTAATGCGGGGAAACAGAGAAACAAATTATACTAATAAAAGAGTTGTGAGTGAGTTGTGAGCTGTGAATAGTATGGCAGCGTGCCCTGAGGAAGACATACAGACAGACAGATGCCATCGCCCACGTCCGCGGGCTCACGTCTGTCTGTCTGTCTGTCTGTATATCTTCCTCAGGGCATGCTGCTGTACTATTCACAACTCACAACTCACTTACAACTCATTTATTAGTATTATTTGTTTCTCTGTTCCCCCTGCATTACAATATAACAAGTCAAACCTGAAAAGTTTGGGTTCCTACAAAGGTCAGTTTAGGGGCCGTATTATATTTCCAATCCGTGAAGTTTCGTGTCCCTACAGAGTTATTCATCCTGAACTCTGTAGGGACCCAAAACTTCTCAGACTGGACTTGTAGTATGGCCCCTAAACCGACCTTTGTAGGGACCCGAAACTTCTGGGGTTTGACTTGTAATACGGTCCTAGATCACACAGTTTGTAGGCCTATCTTTTTTTTTTTTTTTACAGGAAAGGATGCAGCTCTAGGGCAAGGGAAAAAAAGAGGAAACAGCCTTGCATTCTCAGACTCTGGCTCTCACAACAAATATTTTCAAAGGCCACTACTGTTTTTACACATTCACGGTGCAGAAGCCTTGTCAGACTATCACTAGGCTTATAAAACTACCCATGGAAATACTAACACAGCAGCCTTATCAAGTGGGGAGGTGTAGGCCATAAAATGTTTAAAAATATAGGTCTTAGCTGACACATGCCATATAGATTGTATGACTTTAACCCATCCGCTGCGATTGGCACGGATTTGGCATTCACTGATAGCCTGGTAACATACACTCCCAGGTCTTTCTCTGCCTCTGTGATTGATAGTGGAATGTTTCCCATGTGGTATTTGTATGCTGGATATCCCCTCCCAAGGTGCATGGCTTTACATATTTCTTCATTTAATTGTAGCAGCCACTTTTTGCTCCATTCCTGTAGCTTGGTGTTGTCTTCTTGTAGGAAATCCACAGTCAAGGGGTTAATGACTATGACAAACAGAGTATGCAATGTGAAAATTATCAAGACACCCTGAAATGAACTCTATAAGCCAGTCACCTCTACATTTTTTTATAGGAGCAGCACATAGTTGGCTTTTTATATATTTTCTTCTATTGAGTTGCTTCCTTTACTGTAAAAAAAAAAAGTTATTATCAAGACGCCTATCCTTCTGAAATGACCTCTCTATAGGCCAGTCACCTCTACATTTTTTTATAGGAGCAGCACATAGTTGGCTTTTTTATATATTTTCTTCTACTGAGTTGCTTCCTTTACTGTAAAAAAAAAAAAATGTTATTATCAAGACACCTATCCTTCTGAAATGACCTCTCTTTAGGCCAGTCATTACATTTTTTTATAGGAGCAGCACATAGTTGGCTTTTTTTCATATTTTCTTCTATTGAGTTGCTTCCTTTACTGTAAAAGAAAAGGAAATGTTATTATCAAGACACCTATCCTTCTGAAATGAACTCTCTATAGGCCAGTCATTACATTTTTTTATAGGAGTAACACAGTTGGCTTTTTTATATATTTTCTTCTATTGAGTTGCTTCCTTTACTGTAAAAAAAAAAGTTATTATCAAGACACCTATCCTTCTGAAATGACCTCTCTTTAGGCCAGTCATTACATTTTTTGATAGGAGCAACACACAGTTGGCTTTTTTATATATTTTCTTCTATTGAGTCGCTTCCTTTACTGTAAAAAAAAATGTTATTATCAAGACACCTATCCTTCTGAAATGACCTCTCTTTAGGCCAGTCATTACATTTTTTTATAGGAGCAGCACATAGTTGGCTTTTTTATATATTTTCTTCTATTGAGTCGCTTTCTTTACTGTAAAAAAAATAATTGCCATGCCAAATAAGTCTCCCTCTGCTGCAGGCTACAACGCGTTCCTGATGTTCTCGAGCACCTCAGCCATCGACAGCATCCACATGTTTGACGAGAAGGAGCCCAACACGCCCCTGAAGAAGATCACGTCCCCCCTCATGAAGAACGCCATCAGTCTCACCTTCGAGTACGCCAGCAGCCGCATCTTCTACTCGGACATCCAGAAGGGCAGCATCAACACCGTCTACTTCAACGGCTCCGGCCACTCCATCCTTGTTGAGAGTGAGTGGAGGGTTGATGAGGAGGAGGTGTTTTGGGGTTTGGTACATGTTATACAGCCTGTTTTTTTTTTCTATTGCTGTTATTGTTCTTTATTTGTTCTTGTTATTCTTGTTCTTGTTCTTCTTTTACTTCTTCTTCTTCTTTGTCTTCTTCTTCTTCTTCTTCTTCTTCTTCTCATCATCTTTCATTAGTATTATTATTTTTTCTCTTATTATCATTATAGCTGTAGATATAAAGAGGCCATATTATTATTGTATTCATTAATCACTATTATTACCATTGTTATTGTCATCATCATTATTGTCTTAGCTGTGACGAGAGACCTTGTTATTGTTGTGATTATTAGGTATTATTCTCATTATTATTCTGATTCATATTATTATTGTTGTTGTTGTTATCCTTACTAATACAACCCTAGCCCCTTCAGAAATTCAGACTATCGGGATTTTTTTATTATTCGTGTTCAAATTATTGGACTTTTACTGTATCTGGACACCTCTCCTCCTGAAATTGACCTACTACTGAGAGAGCTCGGGTTCAATTCCCGGGCGGAGTGGAAAAATTTTGGCGGCTTTTCCGATACCCTATGCCCCTGTCCACCCAGCAGTGAATGGGTACCAGGTGTTAATCGGGGGTTGTGTCCTGTCTCCTTGGATCTGTTCCCTTCTCCTATAATTCCTTCCCCTTCTGTCTCTCTCCGGCATATGACCACAGATGTTGCGCCGACTAAACGAAACTTTCCAACTTTTTTCCGAAATTGACCTATCTTTCGGCCACTCCTCTAGACTCTTTTGTAGGAGCAGTGAGTAGCATTTTTTTTCCATTATTGTTTCCTTCTTTTTGCCCTTGAACTGTTTCCTCTACTGTAAAAAAAAGAAAATAATAATAATAATAAAAAAATTTGAGTCCTCGTCATGAAGAGAAGGTCCCCAGCAGGTGATAAAGGTTCTCTGTTTTCCCTCCAGAGCAGGGGTCCGTGGAGGGGCTGGCCTTTGACGAGAAGCTGCGAGACCTCTACTGGACCTGTCAGAGTGACCCGGCCATCAACCGCATGAGTGTGGACCCTACCAAGCGGGACCGGCGGGTGGAGAGAATAGTCTACATGCACCCCGGGGACAAGCCCAGAGGCATTGCGGTGGACAGCTGTGACAAGTGAGTGTGGGGGAGGGACGCAGCTGACCATCCACACATTTTTATATATTTATTTACTTTCTTAGTTTTTTTTGTGTGTGTGTCTGTAGCACTTGGAATTTCTTAGGTTGACTCCTGAAATTTCTTAGGTCAGCTCCTGGAATTTCTTAGGTCGGCTCCTGGAATTTCTGAGGTCGGCTCCTGGAATTTCTGAGGTCGGCTCCTGGAATTTCTGAGGTCGGCTCCTGGAATTTCTGAGGTCGGCTCCTGGAATTTCTTAGGTTGGCTCCTGGAATTTCTTAGGTTGGCTCCTGGAATTTCTGAGGTCGGCTCCTGGAATTTCTGAGGTCTTTAGTTTAGCTCTTGGAATTTTTGTTTTCCTCCTGAAATTTCTTTGTTTACCTCCTGGAATCTCTTAGTTTAGTTCCTGGAATTTCGTGAGATCTTTAGTTTGCCTCCTGGAATTTCTTGGTTTATCCTTGAATTTTTTAGTTTACCTCCTGGAATTTCTTAGTTTATCCTGGAATTTCTTTGTTTACCTCCTGAAATTTCTTAGTTTATCCTGGAATTTCTTGAGATCTTAAGTTTATCCTGGAATTTCTTAGTTTATCTCCTGGAATTTTCGGGGACGTTTATTTTGGCTCCCAGGAACTCCCTTTGACTCCCACCTCCCTCCATCAGGAAGATCTACTGGACCAACTGGAATTCCGAAGCTCCGTCCATCCAGCGTTCACTCATGAATGGCATCAACATGGAATCCATCGTGACCACCCTCATCCACATGCCCAACGGTCTCGCCATCGACCACAAGGCACAGAAGCTCTACTGGGGGGACGCTCGTCTGGACAAGATTGAACGATGCAACCTGGATGGCTCAGACAGAGTGGTGAGTGTGTTTGTGCATTCGTATGGCCAAATATAAGCTTGTGGAGCCCTCAGTTGGATTATTTGTACACGAGTAAAAGCCTTATGGATGATCTATTGAAGCAGAGGTCAGGGGTTTGGCATTCACATGGATATACTACATTTTTAGAGGTCATGATATTTTCAGTTATGGTATTAGTTTTGGTCCCCAGGAAAGTAGTATCCATGTGATGTCAACCTTAGGAGAAAAATATATGGATAATTGGACTTAAAATAAAAATATGTATGGTAGCTTCATGTCACTGGATTGAAATAAAAATGCCTCAGTCTGGTTATACCATTACTAAACTGTCAACTGTCCCATAACATACCATTACTAAACTGTCAACTGTCCCATAACATACCATTACTAAACTGTCAACTGTCCCATAACATACCATTACTAAACTGTCAACTGTCCCATAACATACCATTACTAAACTGTCAACTGTCCCATAACATACCATATCTAAACTGTCAAGTGTCCCATAACATACCATATCTAAACTGTCAAGTGTCCCATAACACACCATCTCTACTGTGAACTCTCCCATGATATACCATAGATAATTGTTAACCGTCCAATAACATACCATCTCTAAACTGTGAGCTCTCCTGTAACACACCAACATTAAATTGGTAACTGTCTTAATATTCCATTGCTAAACCGTCAACCATCCCATAACAATCCATTGCTGAATTGTCAACCGTCCCACCAACAGACCCTGATGAAGATCACTCCGAGCCACCCCTTTGACCTGGCAGTGTATGGGGATTACATCTTCTGGACGGACTGGGTGCTGCAGGCGGTTGTCCGAGCTAACAAATTCACTGGCGAGGATGTCGTGAAGCTGCGCGAGGGCATGGAGCAGCTCATGGGCATCGTGGCTGTGGCCAACGACACTAATTCATGTGTGTGTCCCTGGTCCCTGTGTGCTCAAGGGGGAGGGGTGTGAGGGGCTTCATAAAGTGTACAGCAGTGGTTCCTTAACTTTTCCGGTTGTGACCCTAATTACAGTCTTGACCTGGCCTGGTGACCCTAAATGCTTGGACATGTAGTATTTATTTCCTATTATTTTGTATGTTATATTTTAAGATATGATTTTACCCTCGGCCTCCTTGCTCTCTGCTTGGCGAACGAATATTATACTTGAATGCTACTCGTATGATTTGCCATATTTTATAAGTATCAGTGCAACGCTACTTTTGTTAGTGTGTGTTTAGGAGAATCTTCATGCTGTCCTACTGAAATAATTCAACTACATTACTGAATAATCTAAATTTGACCTAACTGTGATTTAAAAAATTGGCCTTTATAGTATGATACAATTACAATTATGGCTTTTTCCAAGACCCTCCAGCAACCCTCAAAAACACTCTTGTGACACTCATTTGGGTTGCTGCCGTGGGTTTGGGAACCACTGGTGTAAGAGATGCTTTGGTAGAGTGTTAGGGGTAAGTAGGCTTGGGTCAGGCTTGGCCAGGCTAGGTTGCATTTGAATGAGTTGGGCAAGACTAGGTTTGGTTAGGTTTGGTTTGGTTGAATTAGACACTGAAGAAAGTAGAGAATGTCACCCTGGGATGTAGAGGTTGGCTTGATTAGGTCAGGCTTGTGAACCAGGGAAGGGATAGGACTGTAGGCTGGGGGTGAAGAACCTTGTGTGTGTGTGTGTGTGTGTGCGCGCAGATCTGAATGGTGTCTGAATCTGTATCTGATTTTGAATTTGCAGGATCTTTGCTCTTCTTAAAGGAACAGTGAAGCCCTCAGTCCTGTTTAGCTTTTAAAATATACAAGTGATACTTTAAATAATTACATTTAGCACCAAATTAGTAGTTGCAGAGACCTCTAACAGGCACAGAACCATTGAAATGTATAAAAATAATAAAATTCAGTCTTGTGGGAACCCTTTTGTCTTGTGGCTGTGTGACATCAACCTCTCTCTACACTCCCTACAATTGATATTTTTTTGTGCCATTATTGAACTCAGGCGATGCAAGCCCCTGCCGCATCTACAACGGAGGGTGCGAGGACGTCTGTCAGCAGGACGAGCGGGCACAGGTGCAGTGCTTGTGTAACCCGGGGCGCACCTTGCTGCCCGACGGCCGAAGGTGCGCCGTGCGTGTGGCGAACTGTACCGAGGACCAGTTTGAGTGCAGCTTCGGGTACTGCATTCCCTACATCTACTCCTGCGACGGCATACCAGAGTGTCCCGACGGCTCTGATGAGGATGTGATGTATTGCAGTGAGTGATCATTCTTTTTATAGTTTCCTTTTTCCTCGCTTGAGATATTTTTTCTAATTGTACATTCATTTTTTATCTGTATGAGCCTTTCCAAAACTATAAAACACTTATCAATATTCATCTTGACAACAGCTATTTAATCTCTATACTTCATCTCAGTTTCCCAGAGTAGCTTTTTCCTGATATACATAATGATTCTAAGGGAGGATGCAAGGAACCTCGGATCCCCACCCAGCATCTATATTTTTGCCTTGGGTATCATCAGATTATCAAATATTTAAGTTTTTCTCATATCTTAACATCCTTCACATTTATCTTCATTTTTTCAGCTTTTTTCATCCAGTTTCATTTTTGTACCTTTCATCTCCTCTGTTGCAGCATCTGTGTTCTAACTTCATACTTCTCTCCATGGTCTTACTAATTCACAAAATCGGCTTTTATTTACCTCTTGTCCTCCACTCACCTTGACCTTCCATGGTGTCGTCAACCCACAGTGAGTCGCACGTGCCGGGAAAACTACTTCTCATGTGGCAACGGCCCGTGTGTGCCCAAGGCGGCCGTGTGTGACCGCCGCGCCAACTGCCCAAACTTCAAGGACGAAAGTGACTGTGAGTGCCACGAGGACGAATTCCAGTGCCACTCGTCCGGCCTCTGCCTCAACGCTCGACTGAGGTGTGACTTTGATCCAGACTGTCCCGACGCCAGCGACGAGATGGGCTGCGGTGAGTGATGTCGCTTAATCAGTGCTCTTCAAACCTCTACCTCTGTCACTGCCCTAATTAATGCCTCACTTTTACTTAACTTTACCTTGATGTTAAGCTTTTGCCTCACTAATACCTTACCCTGCCTTCAATTTTACTCTCACCCTTTCCTCAATACCTTACCCTGCCTTCAATTTTACTCTCACCCTTTCCTCAATACCTTACCCTGCCTTCAATTTTACTCTCACCCTTTCCTCAATACCTTACCCTGCCTTCAATTTTACTCTCACCCTTTCCTCAATACCTTACCCTGCCTTCAATTTTACTCTCACCCTTTCCTCAATACCTTACCCTGCCTTCAATTTTACTCTCACCCTTTCCTCAATACCTTACCCTGCCTTCAATTTTACTCTCACCCTTTCCTCAATACCTTACCCTGCCTTCAATTTTACTCTCACCCTTTCCTCAATACCTTACCCTGCCTTCAATTTTACTCTCACCCTTTCCTCAATACCTTACCCTTCCTTCAATTTTACTCTCACCCTTTCCTCAATACCTTACCCTGCCTTCAATTTTACTCTCACCCTTTCCTCAATACCTTACCCTTCCTTCAATTTTACTCTCACCCTTTCCTCAATACCTTACCCTGCCTTCAATTTTACTCTCACCCTTTCCTCAAATTTACCTTCATTTTAAACTTTTGCCTCATTAATAAATTATCTTTTATTTAGTTTTACCTTCATATCAAGCTTTCCTCTCACTAATACCTTACCTTTCCTTCAATTTTACCTTCATTTTAATCTTCTGCCTCACTAATACCTTACCTTTCCTTCAATTTTACCTTCATTTTAATCTTTTCCCTCACTAATACCTCACCTTTCCTTCAATTTTACCTTCATTTCAAGCTTTTGCCTCACTAATACCTCACCTTTCCTTCAATTTTACCTTCATTTCAAGCTTTCCCCTCACTAATACCTCACCTTTCCTTCAATTTTACCTTCATTTCAAGCTTTTGCCTCACTAATACCTCACCTTTCCTTCAATTTTACCTTCATTTTAATCTTCTGCCTCACTAATACCTTACCTTTCCTTCAATTTTACCTTCATTTTAATCTTTTGCCTCACTAATACCTCACCTTTCCTTCAATTTTACCTTCATTTTAATCTTTTCCCTCACTAATACCTCACCTTTCCTTTAATTTTACCTTCATTTTAATCATTTCCCTCACTAATACCTCACCTTTCCTTTAATTTCACCTGCATTTTAATCATTTCCCTCACTAATACCTCACCTTTCCTTCAATTTTACCTTCATTTTAATCTTTTTCCTCACTAATACCTTACCTTTCCTTCAATTTTACCTTCATTTTAATCTTTTTCCTCACTAATACCTCACCTTTCCTTCAATTTTACCTTCATTTTAATCATTTGCCTCACTAATACCTCACCTTTCCTTCAATTTTACCTTCATTTTAATCATTTTCCTCACTAATACCTCACCTTTCCTTCAATTTTACCTTCATTTTAATCATTTTCCTCACTAATACCTCACCTTTCCTTCAATTTTACCTTCATTTTAATCATTTTCCTCACTAATACCTCACCTTTCCTTCAATTTTACCTTCATTTTAATCATTTTCCTCACTAATACCTCACCTTTCCTTCAATTTTACCTTCATTTTAATCATTTTCCTCACTAATACCTCACCTTTCCTTCAATTTTACCTTCATTTTAATCTTTTCCCTCACTAATACCTCACCTTTCCTTCAATTTTACCTTCATTTTAATCATTTTCTTCATTAATACCTCACCTTTCCTTCAATTTTACCTTCATTTTAATCTTTTCCCTCACTAATACCTCACCTTTCCTTCAATTTTACCTTCATTTTAATCTTTTTCCTCACTAATACCTCACCTTTCCTTCAATTTTACCTTCATTTCAAGCTTCTGCCTCACTAATACCTCACCTTTCCTTTAATTTTACCTTCATTTTAATCTTTTTCCTCACTAATACCTCACCTTTCCTTCAATTTTACCTTCATTTTAATCATTTTCTTCATTAATACCTCACCTTTCCTTCAATTTTACCTTCATTTTAATCATTTTCCTCACTAATACCTCACCTTTCCTTTAATTTTACCTCCATTTTAATCATTTTCTTCATTAATACTGCACCTCCAATTAATATTTTACCTTTACCTGTATTTTAAGCCTTTCCCTCAATCATACTTTACCTCTAATTATTGCTTTACCACATTAACACCCATTTTGGAAACCCTTGACTGAGACGTGGCTGTAATTCACTGGTCATCAAACTTTTATCTACAACATTTCCCTCCTGATGCTCATATTGAAGCCCCTTGATAGTACGACCAGCCTCTTGCAGACTCCTTATGTTCTTATGTACTAGAAGCCGTGTGTATCCTGCTATTACTATTACTATTATTTCTATTGTTATCATTATTATTACGATTTATTCACCACAGAGAAGTCCGACTGCAGTGTCTTCTCGGTGGTTGGCTACGACAGCTCTGAACTGATCAACTGCCCCAACACGACACATTGCATTCACCCGAAATGGAAGTGTGATGGTACCAATGACTGCTGGGACAACTCAGATGAGGAGAACTGTACCACAAGTGAGAGCATTGGAGCATTCTCTCTCTCTCTCGCTCTCTCTCGCTCTCGCTCTCTTCTCTTCTCTTCTCTTCTCTTCTCTTCTCTCCTCTCCTCTCTCTCGTGTCTCATCTCATATTCCTTCTCTCCTCTTTCTAATATTTGTTTTTCTATCTTTCTCTTTATTCACTCTTTCTAACATTTGCATTTCTTTGTCTCTCTTTCCTTTCTCTTTTTCTCCTCACTTTTTTTTCTTCCATGTACAGTTTTCACTCACTTTCCCACCCAAATCCTCATCTTCACTGTCCTCTTTCTCTTTCTTATACTCCCTCTCTTCTCTCTCTCTTTCATCCCATTCTTCATGTCATACACAATTTTCATTCACTTTCCCACCAAAATCCTCATCTACACTCTCCTCTTTCTCTTTCTTATACTCCCTCTCTTCTCTCTCTCTTTCATCTCACTCTTCATATCATATACAATTTTCATTCACTTTCCCACCAAAATCTTCATGTATACCTTCCTCATTCTCTTTCCAATATTCCCTCTCTCCTTTTTATCTCCTCTTTAATTTCTTTATATACAATTTTTACTCACTTTCCCACCCAAATCTTCATGTAGACCTTCCTCTTTCTCTTTCCTATATTCCCTCTCTCCTTTGTCCTTTTCATCTTGTTTTTCACTTCGTCATTTTCAATTTTCATTCACTTTCCCACCCAAATCTTCATGTATACCCTCCTCATTCTCTTTCCTATATTCCCTCTCTTCTTTATCCTTTTTATCTTCTTTCTCATTTCTTTATATTCAATTTTTACTCAGTTTCCCACCAAAATCTTTATCCATCCTCTTCTTCCTCTTACTCCTCCTTGCAGTGTCCTAAAATAACCACTTCACCATTTTGAGAGCACTGTTTTTATCTTAGTTATCGCTCTGCTTTCTGCTTGCATTCGCTTATCCACGAAATTCTCCTCCCATTTTATGTCTGAACTCTGTGTGGTGTTGGATTCTACTGCTTATATTGTTCTGCTGCTGGTGCTACTGCTACTTCTACTGCTCCTGCTGCTACTGGTGCCACTAATTGTGTCATTTATCCCCTCTGCTTGTGAATGCCTTGATCTCATGCTCGTCAATATTATCAATTTTATTTTATTCATGTGGACTGCATGAATGTTCTCTGCATGTTTGTATTGAATTTTGGTCTTTCTCCTAAACTAACTATCCAAATTCTGATGTTTTGTTTGTCATTTCATTTTTGTTTATTATGAAATTAAATAAAATGACACTATACCATGCATGCATTGTTCAACTTTGTGTGGGTGTTGTGTGTGTGTGTGTGTGTGTGTGTGTGTGTGTGTGTGTGTGTGAAGGTAAGAGTGGCACGTGCCCGCCTGGCCTCTTCCTGTGTGACGCTGACCGCTGTTTGCCCACGGCCTGGCGCTGCGACTGGGAGCTGGACTGTTCGGACATGACTGACGAGCTTGGCTGCAGTTAGTCCCTCCTGAGTGCCTTGTAACATTTGTAGCTCTGGGATGTCACTGCTTGGTCTTTTCTTTTTCTGTTTTCTCATTTCTTGACTCCTACCATGAAAACTTACATGGTCTGGAGATTGGTAGCAATTTTTTCTCTGGATCAGCAAGAAAATTCACTTTTGTTTTGTTATTATATCCAAGGGTATAAGGAGACTACAAGAAGTTGGTCAGCTTACATGTGATGATTCATTCAAATAAGTTATTCACCTCTTCTCTTTTCATCCATAAATTTTTCTAAGCTCCTTTTGAAACTTTCGGTTGTAGTTGCATCATTATCTGTACCTTTCCTGTAAACTAGTCTCTGCCTGTCTCCTTCCCCTTCCTGAAGCTCTCCAATTTGTAGCCTTGGCTGCATGGCCTAACATAAGTTTTATTTTGTGTATGCAGGCTACTTTATCAATATTATTACATTCTTCAGTTAGAGCACCACCCAGTCTGTAGTTATTTCTAGATTCACTCATGGAGCACCAATTTGTTGAGTTTATCATGGTACACTTTTTATCAGCCACTGAGCCCGTGGACAAAGCCGCCTGCCCCAATGGGACGCATCAGTGTCGTAACGGCTATTGTGTCGCCGTTGTGTTCCTCTGTGATGGCGAGAATGACTGCAATGATGAAGAAGGCGAAGATGGGCCCAGTGATGAGGACAACTGTCCCAACGCCTGTGAAGACGGTAAGTCCAAGCCAACCTCCTCCCCTCCTAGGATACCCTAGTGTAGAGTCTCAGGATAATGATGCTCACACAGAAAGAAGCATGTTAAGTTTTTAAACACCCCAGACTACCCCTGTGTGAGTGAGGTCCATCCCCTGACAACCACCCCTCCCCTGTGTTTGTGATAAGGTTATAAACACTTGACTGCCCCTGTGTAAGTCAGGTCCACCCCAACCATCCCAAGCTAACCCTCCCCACTGTGTTAAGCTTATAAACACTCTTGGCTGCCCCTGAGTGAGTGAGGTCCATCTCCTTAGAGCCCTCTCCACGCAACAAGGATGCAGACAAATGCTGTAATGAAAGCCATACAGGAAAGACTTGCCTCCCAGGACACAAACTGCAGCACATGATCAATGCCCAGTGACTGCTAGGTGACAGAGGCAAGGCTGTAAAGAAGTCTGTCCCACTATACCTGAATCTTTTGCTGCTGTGAGAGGGTTATGATGCTACATAGAGTCCATGTTTTGTTCATGTTCTGTGGTATGGTGGTTGGTGTGCTTCTAATGATTCACCGCCACAAAGACTGCCCATCTGTCCTGCCCTCCACCTGAATCCTTTCCTGCTATGAGAGGGCTATGATGCTATGTATAGTTCATGCTTTGTTTATATATTGGAGAGGCTGATGGAATGGACGGAAAGAGTTGTAAGTGTGTCATTGACCATCTAACTTCATGGGAGATCGTGGGAACATCTGACATTAAACAGATGATGATTATGACGATGAGATGGCGTGGTGGTTGATGGTGTGCTTCTGATGTCTCCCCATGACTGGCCTACAGATCTGTTTACCTGCGACAACAAGAACTGCATACCCCGAATGTGGCGGTGTGACGGGCATGACGACTGCGATGATGGCTCCGACGAACCTTCAGACTGCGGTGAGTTTTGTCGGATTCTTTGCATGAGAGATAAAACGCACCAAACAAAGGAAGCCCCGGGAGACAGAAAACTTAGCTGGATATCATGACTGTTACTGCCTAGAGGGATGTGTTTGACTTCAGCTGACAGACTCATGCCTTCACTTGACAGATGTGAAGGAGTGCAAGGAGGAAGAGTTCAAGTGCAATGGAACGGGTCGCTGCATCCCTAGCCAGTGGGTGTGTGACGGGGACAACGACTGCGGTGAGGGTGGGAATGACGAGAGCCCTGATGAAGGGTGCCCTGAGCCGCCCCCCATCCTGTGCTCCAATGGCCAGTTCTCATGTCCCATCTACTCCCGCTATGACCGCCGCTGCATCGCAAGGGTGAGGCGCCTTCCCTGTGTGCTCCCTCTTCATCCCTTCTTCAGTATATCTTTCTTTCTTTTGACAGCTTTTACCCATGAGCAAGAGAGTAATATTTTTGCCCACAACCCCTTTGTCTTGGTGCTCCGCAGACCTACTTCTGTGACACAGTTCTTGTCTTCCTGTTTAACCCAGTAGCAGCAGGGATCATGTTTCTTAATGGTCCCTCCAAGCGAGAAAAATGAGAAAAAATCACCCCTCACACAAACCATTTCATAATATATATCAAAGCATTTGTGATCAGATTATGTATCATCTATTTTGGGGGGTTTATATCATGGCACAAATTTGGCCCGTCGCTGCTACACGGTAAAGCCACAAATTTGGCCCGTCGCTGCAACCGGATTAAGTAGAGACCTAGAGGAGTTTTCTTCTTTTCCCAAAGCCTTGCCATGGCTCTGTGCCTCAACATCATCATCATCATTTCATCGACGCCTGCTCCTAGGAGCTCCCACCAGGGGATGGCCACGGCAGAAGAGCTTCCATCTTTCTCTATCCAGACACTCCCTCCTTGCCTGCTCAGAGTTTCTCAAAGATCTTTCCCCACTCTCCCTAACGTACTCTTGCACCCTATCCCTCCATTTCACCGGAGGTCGTCCTCTAGCATTCCCTCCCTCTATCTCACTCACATACACCCTTCTGGTCATCTTGCTCTCTTCCATTCGCTCCATGTGGCCAAACCACTTTAAGGTCTGTTGCTTCATTTCTTCCACCACTCCACACTTCTTCCCTTCACCCCTGTGACACATTCCAAAATGCTTGTACACACTTTCATTACTCATTCCATCCATTCTACTCACACCACAAGCACTCCTCAAATAACTCATTTCCACGGCCTGCACTCCAGACCTCTGACTTTCATTCCAGGCCCACGTTTCACTTGCATATGTGAGGGTTGGTACTATTATTGTATTTCTCAACAACAGAGTAGTATTTGTACCCTTAACAACACCTTGGTCTCGGTGCTCCACAGACCTCCTACTGTGATGGCCACAAGGACTGCTGGGATGGCAGTGATGAGCCCTCTGGCTGCGTGCCTCATGGCTGCCTGGAGTCACAGTTTAAGTGTGGCGGCCCTGTCACAGAGTGCGTCCCCGATGTGTGGGTGTGCAACGGCCAGCCAGACTGTACCGACGCCTCAGACGAAGCCAACTGCACCAGTGAGTACAGCCCTGCCTTGTGTTGCCTGTGCCCTATTCCACTCCTCGCCTCCCTTTGTCATCGATGTACCCTTGTTATAAGCCTGTTTACCATCATCATCCTCATCATTATCATCACTCCTTTCTTACTCCTCTTCCTTCTCATCATCATAATTATCAGCATCACCATCATCATCATCACTTACATTCTCCTCTTTCTCCTCCTTATCACCATCATTATTAACATCATCATCATCACTTCCATCCTTTTCATCATCACCAGCATCCTTACCATCACCATCATCTTCATCATCATTGTCATCACCCCCGTTTGAGTTGGCAGTTACGTTTCACTTGGTTGTGACTTCAAATAAGGTAAGCGAAGGATGATCAGGAAAATAGATAACCCAGGAGTGCAGCATCAGTGAGGGTGACAGTGACGGTGTGAATGGCCCATTGTTCTTAACCTGTAGGCCATGGGTGGTTCTCCAGGGGGCCGAAGAACCTGACACATACAATAGTCATTCTGGAACCACTACAAGATATATGTTGTTCTCGATATGATTCGTTTTCAGCCATTGGTCCTTGGAGGGGCTACTTAAAGGGCCCAAGAACCTGAAGCATACATTAGTGTTTCTACAACCACTGTGAGATATAAACTGTGCTGGATATACGGAAGTTCTTTTTTAGCCAGTGGTCCTTGAAGGGGTTACTTAAAGGCCATGGGTGGTTCTCCTGGGGCCCAAGAACCTGATGCATATAAGTGTTTCTACAACCACTGTGAGATATAAACTGTGCTGGATGTAGTTCTTATTTAGCCAGTGTTTCATGGAGGGGTAACTTGAAGGCCATGGGTGGGTGGACTCCAGGGGCCCAAGAGCCTGACGCATAAAAAAGCGTTTCTACAACCACTGTGAGATATAAACTGTGCTGGATATAGTTCTTGTTTAGCCAGTGGTTCGTGGAGGGGTAACTCAGAGGCCATGGGTGGGTAGACTCCTGTGGCCCAAGAACCTGACTCATACAATAGTGTTTCTACAACCACTGTGAGATATGAACTGTGCTGGATATAGTTCATTTTTGGCCATTCTTCTGGTGTATTTTGAGCATTTCAGGGATAATTTAGGCCTTTCTGAGATGTGTTAAATTTTTTGACAAAACATTTTCTGATATCTCAAACAATTTGTGGCATTTTGAAAATTTCTGGGTAAACTTAAACATTTCTGGAGTATTATGAAAATTTTTAGAGCATTTTAAACATTTCTGGGGCATTTTGAACATTTCTGGAACATTTACAAAATCTCTGGGTAAAATTTAACATTTCTGGAGCATTTAGAAAAAAATTGGGGTATTTCGAACATTTCTGGAGTATTCTGAACAGTTTTTGAGCATTCACAACATTTTTGGGGTATTTCATACATCTGGGGTATTTAAAATATTTCTGAAGCATTCAGAAAATTTTGGGGGTATTTTGAACATTGGTGGTGTATTTCGAACATTTTTGGAGCATTTACAACATTTTTGGGGTATTTAAAATATTTCTGGAGCATTCAGAACATTTCTGGGGTATTTATAACATTTGTGGTGTACTTAATTAGAACATTTAGGGGTATTTAGAACATTTCTGGGGTATTTATAACATTTATGGTGTATTTTTTTAGAACATTTCTGGGTATTTCAAACATTTAGGGTATTTGAACATTTCTGGAATATGTAACATTTAACATTTTGGGGGTATTTTGAATATTTTTTGGGGGTATTTATGACCTTTACCGCCCCGCTGCGGCCAGTAAGGTAGGACTGAAACCCGTGTCGTTGACTGGATAATATATTCGGTCAAACTTATTTGGTAAACAAAAAACATATCTTCAGAATCACAAATCCGAAACTCAGGCACTTACATGAAAGCAATAAACCATCATTCAGCTCCTACATCAGAATATGACAATAACAAGATAATACATCTCTCAGAAGGACATACAATTCAACTCACGTTTTCGGGGTATATAGCTATTGAGGTTCTCTCTCTCTCTCTCTCTCTCTCTCAGAAGTGGAATTTTGCGATCAGAAGTGGAATTGGACCTTTAATAAACAGCGACGGTGCACTAGTGACTGACAGCCAACACGTTGCAAACCTATTAAATAATTACTTTTCCTCGGTGTTTAATAATAACAGTCCTCCCACCACCACCACCAACACCAGTACTAATGTAAATCCCGAGCATGCATTGTCTAACTTTGAAATAAAACCCGATGAAGTCCTTAAAGCCCTCAAATCACTTAAAACAAATAAAAGTCCTGGACCTGATAAAGTATATCCAACTCTGCTGAAAGAAACAAAGAGCGAAATACTCTCCTCCCTCACAACCGTATTCAATATGTCCTTGCGACAAGGCATTGTCCTTCAGATTGGAAAAGGCTAACGTGACACGATTTTTAAGAAAGGAGACAAAAAGTACCAGGTAATTACAGGCCCATTAGTCTAACTTCGGTTGTAGGTAAGCTACTTGAGGGCATAATTAGAGACAAAATTGTGAGTTACCTTGAAAGCCACTCATTAATTGGGGACTCACAACATGGCTTCGAAACAAAAGATCCTGCCTATCAAATCTATTAACCTTTTATAACGACCTCTTCACTGTTTATGACGTAACCAAATCACTGGACGTAGTCTATCTTGATTTCAGAAAGCGTTTGATAAAGTCCGCATCATAAATTACTTTACAAATTAAAACAAATAGGTATTGACGGTCAGGTAAACCAATGGATCGCGAATTGGTTGAGCAACAGACAACAAAGAGTAGTGATTGACGGATTTAACTCAGAGTGGGCGCCTGTCACTAGTGGCGTCCCTCAGGGCTCGGTTCTTGGCCCAGTGCTCTTCATTATTTACATCAACGACGTGGATGTTGGACTCAATAACCGCATTAGTAAATTTGCAGACGACACAAAGATTGGTAACTCGGTTCTCACTGACGAAGACAGGCAAAGCCTCCAAGAGGATTTGCACAAAATTTCAGCTTGGTCGGATAGATGGGAGATGCCCTTTAACGTAGACAAGTGCCAGGTCCTTCAAGTTGGAACGAGGAATAAAAAGTTTGATTACGAAATGCGCGGCGTTAAACTCAAAAGCGGTCAATGCGTCAAGGACTTGGGGGTCAAAATCGCGTCAAACCTCAAATTCTCACAGCAATGCATCGATGCAGCAAATAAAGCGAACAGAATGTTGGGCTTCATTAAAAGAAACTTTTTATTTAAGAATAAAGATGTAATTCTCACGCTGTACAACAGTTTAGTCAGACCACACTTGGAATATGCGGTACAGTTTTGGTCTCCTCACCTTGCAAAGGATATTGCTAAATTAGAAGGTGTTCAGCGTCAAGCGAAAATTATCCCTTCCTTGCGCAAAAATCCTACGAAGAAAGGCTTTCTACCCTTAACATGTTCTCTCTTGAAACGTCGCCTGAGGAAAACTGATCGAATGTTTTAAAATACTTAATGGTTTCACGAATGTAGACAGATCAACATTGTTTATGATCGATGACACTTGACGAGGAACAATGGCGTAAAACTCAGATGTAGACAAGTAAATTCAGACTGCACCAAATTTTCTTCACCAACGTTGTAGTGCGAGAATGGAATAAGCTCCCATCATCAGTGGTCCAGTGTAACACGATTGACTCCTTCAAAAATAAGCTCGACCGTCACTTCCTTCAACTTAATATCAACTAGAGTAGAAATGCAACGTTTTGGAGTCTTCTGATTAATGTAAAATCACTTAGGTTTAAGGACAGACCACCAAGTCTGGACCATGGGGTCTGTGTGGTCTGATTTTCTATGTAAATCTATGTAAATCTCTCTCTCTCTCTCTCTCTCTCTCTCTCTCTCTCTCCCCCCCCCCCCCCGTGGTTTGCCGCCTCGCTATCTCGAGAGCTGGACGGCGGACCTCAGTCCGTCACAACAGCTCTGCATAACTCTTTCTGCCTTGTCTTCTCCCACAGACACAGGCTCCCCCTTTCACACACAACTAATTCATCACAAAGACGGACTACAAGTGTCCCCGGGGCTGTGTTGGCCTTTCCCCTCGCACCAGCGAGATCCTTCATCTGTCCCTCACCACACTGTTGGCGTGACTTCCTCGAGCAGCCGAACCCCACCACACCACACCACACCCGCGTCACCATTTTCACTACTTTTTAACATCCCTCTTAATATCCCAGCTATATATATTATTTTATATCCATAATCAACCTTATTGTACTATTAACCAGTGCTTGCATCCGGGCGACAACAAAGACATTTCGAGGAACTATATTTAAAAAACAATGTTTTTCAACATTTCTAAGTGTTCTAAGCATTCATTCCAGGTGCATTTCTGGGGTACTTAGAACATTTTAAGGGTCATTTAAAAGTTTTGGGGTTATTTTGAACACTCAACACTCGTCTATTTGCTATCACGGAAGTAAGCGTACAAATTGGCAATTGCCGAAACCCAAACACCTACACGCGTGCTTACTATTGGGGCCGTTGACCTCTCTCCAGTTGTCTCTTTGCTCTACTAACACGGAAATATGCGTACAAATAGGCAAGTCTGAATTCCCAAAACAGAAGAGCAATATAACGCCTACACGTGCGTACTGTATGGGGCCGTTGACCTCTTCTTGCCAACGCGGGGCTGCAGTCAACCTTGAGAGCGTCCCCGCTGATGGTGACACCCTGCCGAGTGCCTCCACGGGGGGCCATTATTGATCTGAGTGGCTTTTTTTACACTCTCTCTCTCTCTCTCTCTCTCTCTCTCTCTCTCTCTCTCTCTCTCTCTTTGATCCAACTCTGTTCTGTCGTTTGTCTGTCTTTCGGGGAATTCCCTCCTCGCGTGCGTGTTTGTTGCCTATCTACCTTTGTCTGATCATGTGCTAGACTCGCGTACGTGTGTGTGTGTGTGTGTGTGTGTGTGTGTGTGTGTGTGTGTATATACAAGAATTATGGTTTTCTTGTGGTTAATCCTCCTCCTCCTCCTCCTATTACTACTACTACTAATTCTACTACTACTACTACTACTAATTCTACTACTACTACTACTACTACTACTACTACTACTACTACTACTTTGACATACACATAATCGACCCCCCCAACTCCTAAATCATTACGTGTCATCGATACACACACACACACACACACACACACACACACACACACACATCATTTATCTTACAGCTCCCACTCCGTCCAAACGATTTTCCTATGCATCTATCCTCCCCCCCCTCCTCCTCCTCCTCCTCCTCCTCCTCCTCCTCCTCCTCCTTCTCCACCTTCCCCTTTCCTCCGCCTCCTCCTGTTCCCCTTTATTCCATCCCAGTTCTCTATTCCCTTCACATTCTTCCTTTCCTCTTTCCTCTCCCTTCAGTCTTCCTCCTCCCTCCTCTTCTTCCTCCTTTCTTTTCCTCTCTTCCTCACACATTCCTCCTCCTCCTCTCCCCTCTTGTCTCCTCAATCTTCCTGCCCCCCCCTTCCTCCTCCTCCTCCTCCTTCTCTTTCTCCTGTTCTTTCTCCTATCTCTTTCTTCCACTCTCTCCACATTCCACCTCTCCCCTTTCCTCTCCCCTCTCTCCACTTGTCTCTTTAATCTTCCTCTCTCCACCTCCTCCTCCTCCTCCTCCCACTGCAGGTAGAGTAAGCGAGAAAGATAGAGAAAAAAGGTTAAATGTTTAAAAGGAAAAAAATGTTAGAGAGAGAGAGAGAGAGAGAGAGAGAGAGAGAGAGAGAGAGAGAGAGACTCAAACAGTTTAACTTGCATTCTCTAGAAACGCGAAGGGTGCATGGAGATATGATCGAGGTTTTTAAATGGATGAAGGGCTTTAATAAGGGGGATATTCATAAGGTTTTGTTGGTAAGAGAACCGGGTAGGACACGTAGTAATGGGTTTAAACTGGATAAATTTCGATTCAACAAGGACATTGGCAAAAATTGGTTTACTAACAGAGTGGTAGATGAGTGGAATAGGCTTAGCAGTCATGTGGTGAGTGCCAATACAGTTGTCACATTCAAAAATAGATTAGATAAATTCATGGGCAGCGATATTAGGTGGGGTTAGATACACGGGAGCTTAGGTTCAAAGGAGCTGCCTGCAGACTCCTACGTTCTTATGTTCTTATGAGAGAGAGAGAGAGAGAGAGAGAGAGAGAGAGAGAGAGAGAGAGAGAGAGAGAGAGAGAGAGAGAGAGAGAGAATGAAAAAAAAGGGGAAGAGGAGGAGGAGGAAGAATAAGAGGAGGAAGAGGAGGAGGAGGAGGTTACTAAGTTTGCACGTAATAAGGGAGGGGGGAAGAGGGGAAGGACAGGAGGGAGGGAGGAAGGTGAAACGTGGATAGGGAGGAAGATGAGGAAGAGGAGGAGGAGAAGGAAGAGGTGAGGAAGGACAGCAGGGAAGTAGGAAGAGAAGGGAGAGAGGGTGGAGGAGGAGGAGGAGGAGGAGGAGGAGGAGGAGATGAGATGAGAAGGATATGCTTGTGAGGGGAAGGAAGAGGATTTACATAGATTTACATAGAAAATCAGACCACACAGACCCCATGGTCCAGACTTGGTGGTCTGTCCTTAAACCTAAGTGATTTTACATTAATCAGAAGACTCCAAAACGTTGCATTTCTACTCTAGTTGATATTAAGTTGAAGGAAGTGACGGTCGAGCTTATTTTTGAAGGAGTCAATCGTGTTACACTGGACCACTGATGGTGGAAGCTTATTCCATTCTCGCATTACAACGTTGGTGAAGAAAAATTTTGTGCAGTCTGAATTTACTTGTCTACATCTGAGTTTTACGCCATTGTTTCTCGTGCGCAAAGTGTAATCGATCATAAACAATGTTGATCTGTCTACATTCGTGAAACCATTAAGTATTTTAAAACATTCGATCAGTTTTCCTCGGAAGCGACGTTTCTCAAGAGAGAACATGTTAAGGGTAGAAAGCCTTTCTTCGTAGGATTTGTTGCGCAAGGAAGGGATCATTTTCGTTGCCCGACGCTGAACGCCTTCTAATTTAGCAATATCTTTTGCATGGTGGGGAGACCAAAACTGTACCGCATATTCCAAGTGGGGTCTGACTAAACTGTTGTAGAGCGGGAGTATTACATCTTTATTCTTGAATACAAAGTTTCTTTTAATGAAGCCCAACATTCTGTTCGCTTTATTTGCTGCATCGATGCATTGCTGTGAGAATTTGAGGTTTGACGCGATTTTGACCCCCAAGTCCTTGACGCATTGAACGCTTTTGAGTTTAACGCCGCGCATTTCGTATTCGAACTTCTTATTTCTCGTTCCAACTTGAAGGACCTGGCACTTGTCTACGTTAAAGGGCATCTCCCATCTCCCAAAAGGAGAAGAAAGAGGAATGAGGTCCCAAAAGGAGAAGAAAGAGGAATGAGGAAGAGAAAGAGTAGGAGAGAGGGAGAACGAGGGATAGAAAGGAGAACAGTGGAAAATGTGACGAGACGAAAGGAAGAAAGAGGAAGGAGGAGGAGGAGGAGGAGGAGGAAGATAAAGAATATGAGGAGAGAGGGAGAACGAGAGATACAAAGGAGAACAGTGGAGAATGTGACATGAGACGGAAGAAGAAAGAGGAAGGAGGAGGAGGAGAAGGAAGAGAAAGAATAGAAGGAAGATGAGGAAGAGAAGCACGAGGATATGTTTGGGTGAGAGGGAGCGAGCGAGCGAATCAGGGAGAGGGAGAGGGACAAGGAGGAGAAGGGAGGAGACAGACGAGAGAAGGGAGAAGGGAGAGAGAGGCAGAGGGAGGGAGGGCGAAGATGGGTTATCCTCCCTAGCTAAAGCCAACCTCAGTGTCCGTCTACCAGTGCGGGAGTTTGTACAGTCACCGCCACACTCTCGGGCCCCTCCTTCTCTCGCACGCTCGGGAGTAGCCAGCAGCGACCTAAAGCCTGGTGCAGTGTGGCCTTTCTATAACGTGTGAGTGCGTTCTGTCGGCCCTCACGCACAACCCAACTCGCTGTGTCCACGTATAGGCTAATTGGGTGCCATGTGGCCTACCCGTGGACGAGTGCCAAGTGGATTTGAAGCGTGTGTGAGGCGGATGAGAAGGTGGACTTGAGGGTGTAGTTAACGAGTGTGTGTGTGTGTGTGTGTGTGTGTGTGTGTGTACCTATGTGTGTGTGTGTGAGGTGAGACATGGCTCCTTCTCCCTCTGACACGCACACGCACACACGCACCTTCGCCTGACTGATCTTTATGTATTATTCATGTTGATGCCGCGAGGTATTATGAGACTTACGTTGTGGTAGTGATGGTGGTGATAGTGGTGGTGATGGTGGTGAATAGTACGGTTATGTAGTACCTGTTACGGTGTGTGTGTGTGTGTGTGTTGGTTGTGGTGGGTCAGGAATAGTGGTAGTGGTGGTGGTGGTGGTGGTTTTACGTAAGGGGGGCGGGTGGTGTTAGTGTGGTGGTGGTGGTGGTGTTGAGAGCCAGTCTTAGTGTGGCTCAGGGTGTATGAAATTTATGGGTGTTGAAGTTGCCAGGCTATTGTGGTGGTGATGATGGTGGTCGTGGTGGTGGTGGTGGTGGTGGTGGTGATAATGATGGTGATGATTCTTGTTAACTTGGGTAGTGATGTTGTTGTTTGTGGTGGTAGTGGTGGTGGTGGTGATGATGTGGTTGTGTGGTGATGAATGTGGTGCTGTTGATGGTGATTGTAATGGTGGTGATGGTGTTTAGCAATTTATGTAGTGGTGGTGATGGTGGTGATGACTATAGTGGTGGTGTGGTGATGATTGTGGTGATGATCTTGATGGTAACTGTGGTGATGAATCTTTACTTTGGTGGTGGTGGTGTGGTGATGGTAATGGTGATTGTGGTGTTGATGGTTTATAGTAATTTAGATAGCGGTGGTGATTGTGGTGATGGTGGTGGTGGTGGTGGTGGTGATAGTGGTGGTGGTGGTGGTGGTGCATGATTGGTGGTAGTTGTGGTGGTGGTGGTAAATTGTGGTGGTGGTGGTGGTGATAGTGGTGATAGTGGTGGTGGTGGTGGTGGTGATAGTGGTGGTGGTGGTGGTGGTGGTGCTTGATTGGTGGTAGTTGTGGTGGTGGTGGTAAATTGTGGTGGTGGTGGTGGTGGAGGGCCCCAGCTCACTTTCCTGTCATCTCGCCAGTGATTGGCTGATTAATAGCACCCGCGGGGCAAGGCGTCCTCTGATTGGTTGGTCGATTACGTTGCAACTTCGGGCGTCCACCAATCAGCGGTCGATCACGCTGATGTTTGGGGGGCCCGGTAACTTCTTCTTCCTCTTCCTTCTCTTCTTCTTAATTATTTATCTTCTTCATCTTCTTTGTGTTCTTCTTCGTCTTCGTGTTCAATTATGTCTTTTTCTTCTTCTTCTTCTTCTTCTTCTTGTTATTCTTCGTTTTCCCCTTCTATTTTTAAACTACTACTACTACTTCTACTACTACTACTACTACTACTACTACTACTACTACTACTAATTCACATTCTTCTTTCATTATCATTATTTTTTTTCTTTATTCTCATCGTCTATAATTATTAAGTTGGCGAAGTGAGATTTTGAGTGAGCGAGGGTGTGGGTGGGCAGTGGAAGACAGTCATTTGTACGAATTACCGTCTCTCTCTCTCTCTCTCTCTCTCTCTCTCTCTCTCTCTCTCTCGACGGGGAGGCCTCAAGGAGTTATATTTCTGTACAGTTCTTGACCTCGTGTATATGCCCCTTCTTCTTCTTCTTCTTCTTCTTCTTCTTCTTCTTCTTCTTCTTCTTCTTCTTCTTCTTCTTCTTCTTCTTCTTCTTATTATTATTATTATTATTATTATTATTATTATTATTATTATTATTATTATCTTCTTTTTCTTCTTTTTCTTCTTCTTCTTCTTCTTCTTCTTCTTCTTCTTCTTCTTCTTCTTCTTCTTCTTCTTCTTCTTTTTCTTCTCCTTCTCTTTCTTCATTCTCATCTTCTTCTTCTTCTTCCTCTTCATTCTCATCTTTTTCTTCTTCTAATTCTTCTTCATTTGCGTTCTCATTTTGTCCTCACCCTCCTCTTTATCCTCTTCCCTCTCATTTTCTTATTCTTCGTCGTCGTCATCTTCCTCCACATCTCCTCCTCCTCCTCCTCCTCCTTCTCCTCTGCTTTAGGGACAAGACCTCGTGGGTGTTTGTTTGCACTGGGTGAGGCGGACTGTGGCTTTGTTTATGGCACTGTCCAATCCGAAGGGTGGGGAAGGTGGGGAGGATGAGTGCCAAGATGCGAGCGAGGGCCAGGATGAGGGTGTCAGAGTGAGGTCGAGGGTGAGGGTGAAAGGCCAGTGGTGAGAATAAGGGTGTGAGGGTAGGTTATGAGTGCCAGGGTGAGTGCCGATGTGGGAGTGCCAGGGTGAGGGTGCCATAGTGTGAAGGTGTCAGGGTTAGTGCCAGGGTGTGAAGGTGCCAGAGTTAGTGTCAGTGTGTGAAGGTGCCAGGGTGAGAAGGTGCCAGGGTGTGAGTGCCAGGGTGTGAAGGTGCCAGGGTGTGAGTGCCACGGTGTGAAGGTGTCAGGGTGTGAGAGTGACTGGGTGTGGTGCCAGGGTGTGAGTGCCAGAGTGTGAAGGTGCCAGGGTGTGAGTGCCAGAGTGTGGAGGTGCCAGGGTGTGAGTGCCAGAGTGTGAAGGTGCCAGGGTGTGAAGGAGCCAGGGTGTGAGTGCCAGAGTGTGGAGGTGCCAGGGTGTGAGTGCCAGAGTGTGAAGGTGCCAGGGTGTGAAGGTGCCAGGGTGTGAGTGCCAGAGTGTGGAGGTGCCAGAGTGTGGAGGTGCCAGGGTGTGAAGGTGCCAGGGTGTGAAGGTGCCAGGGTGTGAGTGCCAGATTGTGGAGGTGCCAGGGTGTGAGTGCCAGAGTGTGAAGGTGCCAGGGTGTGAGTGCCAGAGTGTGAAGGTGCCAGGGTGTGAAGGTGCCAGGGTTTGAGTGCCAGAGTGTGAAGGTGCCAGGGTGTGAAGGTGCCAGGGTGTGAGTGCCAGAGTGTGAAGGTGCCAGGGTGTGAGTGCCAGAGTGTGGAGGTGTCAGGGTGTGAGTGCCAGAGTGTGAAGGTGCCAGGGTGTGAGTGCCAGAGTGTGGAGGTGCCAGGGTGTGAGTGCCAGGGTGTGAAGGTGCCAGGGTGTGAAGGTGCAAGGGTGTGAGTGCCAGAGTGTGAAGGTGCCAGGGTGTGAAGGTGCCAGGGTGTGAGTGCCAGGTGTGGAGGTGCCAGGGTGTGAAGGTGCCAGGGTTTGAGTGCCAGAGTGTGGAGGTGCCAGGGTGTGAGTGCCAGAGTGTGAAGGTGCCAGGGTGTGAAGGTGCCAGGGTGTGAGTGCCATAGTATGGAGGTGCCAGGGTGTGAGTGCCAGAGTGTGAAGGTGCCAGGATGTGAAGGTGCCAGTGTGTGAAGGTGCCAGGGTGTGAGTGCCAGAGTGTGAAGGTGCCAGGGTGTGAAGGTGCCAGGGTGTGAAGGTGCCAGGGTGTGAGTGCCAGAGTGTGAAGGTGCCAGGGTGTGGAGGTGCCAGGGTGTGAATGTGTCAGGGTGTGAAGGTGCCAGGGTGTGAAGGTGCCAGGGTGTGAAGGTGCCAGGGTGTGAAGGTGCCAGGGTGTGAATGTGTCAGGGTGTGAAGGTGCCAGGGTGTGAATGTGTCAGGGTGTGAAGGTGCCAGGGTGTGAAGGTGCCAGGGTGTGAATGTGTCAGGGTGTGAAGGTGCCAGGGTGTGAAGGTGCCAGGGTGTGAAGGTGCCAGGGTGTGAATGTGTCAGGGTGTGAAGGTGCCAGGGTGTGGAGGTGCCAGGGTGTGAAGGTGCCAGGGTGTGGAGGTGCCAGGGTGTGAAGGTGCCAGGGTGTGAGTGCCAGAGTGTGGAGGTGCCAGGGTGTGAAGGTGCCAGGGTGTGAGTGCCAGTGTGTGGAGGTGTCAGGGTGTGTGTGCCAGAGTGTGCAGGTGCCAGGGTGTGAGTGCCAGAGTGTGAAGGTGCCAGGGTGTGAGTGCCAGAGTGTGAAGGTGCCAGGGTGTGAAGGTGCCAGGGTGTGAGTGCCAGAGTGTGAAGGTGCCAGGGTGTGAGTGCCAGAGTGTGAAGGTGACAGGGTGTGTTGGTGCGAGGGTGGTAGTGCGAGAGTGTGAAGGTGCCAGGGTGTGAGTGCCAGAGTGTGGAGGTGCCAGGGTGTGAGTGCCAGAGTGTGAAGGTGCCAGAGTGTGGAGGTGCCAGGGTGTGAGTGCCAGGGTGTGAAGGTGCCAGGGTGTGAAGGTGCAAGGGTGTGAGTGCCAGAGTGTGAAGGTGCCAGGGTGTGAAGGTGCCAGGGTGTGAGTGCCAGAGTGTGGAGGTGCCAGGGTGTGAAGGTGCCAGGGTGTGAAGGTGCCAGGGTTTGAGTGCCAGAGTGTGGAGGTGCCAGGGTGTGAGTGCCAGAGTGTGAAGGTGCCAGGGTGTGAAGGTGCCAGGGTGTGAGTGCCAGAGTGTGGAGGTTTCAGGGTGTGAGTGCCAGAGTGTGAAGGTGCCAGGATGTGAAGGTGCCAGGGTGTGAAGGTGCCAGGGTGTGAGTGCCAGAGTGTGAAGGTGCCAGGGTGTGAAGGTGCCAGGGTGTGAGTGCCGGAGTGTGGAGGTGCCAGGGTGTGAGTGCCAGAGTGTGAAGGTGCCAGGTGTGAAGGTGTCAGGGTGTGAAGGTGTCAGGGTGTGAAAGTGCTAGGGTGTGAAGGTGTCAGGGTGTGAATGTGTCAGGGTGTGAAGGTGCCAGGGTGTGAAGGTGTCAGAGTGTGAAGGTGCCAGGGTGTGAAGGTGTCAGGGTGTGAAGGTGTCAGGGTGTGAAGGTGCCAGGGTGTGAAGGTGTCAGGGTGTGAATGTGTCAGGGTGTGAATGTGTCAGGGTGTGAAGGTGCCAGGGTGTGAATGTGCCAGGGTGTGAAGGTGCCAGGGTGTGAAGGTGCCAGGGTGTGAAGGTGCCAGGGTGTGAAGGTGCCAGGGTGTGAAGGTGCCAGGGTGTGGAGGTGCCAGGGTGTGAGTGCCAGGGTGTGAAGGTGCCAGGGTGTGAAGGTGCCAGGGTGTGAAGGTGCCAGGGTGTGAAGTTGCCAGGGTGTGAAGGTGCCAGGGTGTGAAGGTGTCAGGGTGTGAAGGTGCCAGGGTGTGAATGTGTCAGGGTGTGAAGGTGCCAGGGTGTGGAGGTGCCAGGGTGTGAAGGTGACTGGGTGTGGAGGTGCCAGGGTGTGAATGTTACAGGGTGTGAAGGTGCCAGGGTGTGTAGGTGCCAGGGTGTGAAGGTGCCAGGGTGTGAAGGTGCCAGGGTGTGAAGGTGCCAGGGTGTGAAGGTGCCAGGGTGTGAAGGTGCCAGGGTGTGAAGGTGCCAGGGTGTGAATGTGTCAGGGTGTGAAGGTGCCAGGGTGTGAAGGTGCCAGGGTGTGGAGGTGGCAGGGTGTGAATGTTTCAGGGTGTGAAGGTGCCAGGGTGTGGAGGTGCCAGGGTGTGAAGGTGCCAGGGTGTGAAGGTGCCAGGGTGTGAATGTGTCAGGGTGTGAATGTGTCAGGGTGTGAAGGTGCCAGGGTGTGAATGTGTCAGGGTGTGAAGGTGCCAGGGTGTGAATGTGTCAGGGTGTGAAGGTGCCTGGGTGTGGAGGTGCCAGGGTGTGAAGGTGCCAGGGTGTGAATGTGTCAGGGTGTGAATGTGTCAGGGTGTGAAGGTGCCAGGGTGTGAATGTGTCAGGGTGTGAAGGTGCCAGGGTGTGAATGTGTCAGGGTGTGGAGGTGCCAGGGTGTGAAGGTGTCAGGGTGTGGAGGTGCCCGGGTGTGAAGGTGCCAGGGTGTGGAGGTGCCAGGGTGTGAAGGTGCCAGGGTGTGAAGGTGCCAGGGTGTGAAGGTGCCAGGGTGTGGAGGTGCCAGGGTGTGAAGGTGCCAGGGTGTGGAGGTGCCAGGGTGTGAATGTGTCAGGGTGTGAAGGTGCCAGGGTGTGAAGGTGCCAGGGTGTGAATGTGTCAGGGTGTGAAGGTGCCAGGGTGTGAAGGTGCCAGGGTGTGAAGGTGCCAGGGTGTGAAGGTGCCAGGGTGTGAAGGTGCCAGGGTGTGGAAGTGCCAGGGTGTGAAGGTGCCAGGGTGTGGAGGTGCCAGGGTGTGGAGGTGCCAGGGTGTGGAGGTGCCAGGGTGTGGAGGTGCCAGGGTGTGGAGGTGCCAGTATGAGGGTCAGTGTAAGGGTGGGAGTGTGAGACAGACTGGAGGGATTGTAGGGCGATTAGAATTGGTTTGATTTTTCTTCTCCATTTACGATAACAAAAACCGATCGCTCCGTCCCAGCAAGTTGGTTTTGTCTTAATTAACGTTGCAAAAATGGTTTCGTTTTATACTTTACCATCTCTCTCTCTCTCTCTCTCTCTCTCTCTCTCTCTCTCTCTCTCTCTCTCTCTCTCTCTCTCTCTCTCTTGTGCCCCTCCGCTTCCTTCTTTTCCCTTCCCTTCCCTTCCTTTCCCTTCCCTTCCATCCCCTTCCTTTCCCTTCCCTTCCCTTCCCTTCCCTTCCCTTCCCTTCCCTTCCCTTCCCTTCCCTTCCCTTCCCTTTTATATTTTGCCTCCACTTTCATATTTCTTATCCTCTTTCTACTTTTTTCTTTGCTTTCACGGTTAAAAATTTTCAAAAGGCATCTTCGTCACTAACAAAAAGAACAAAAAAATAATTGACCTTGCTGACAAAAATGACGCCCGACTTTGTCTTAAAAAAAATCCTGACGATCGTAAAGTGTGTGTGTGTGTGTGTGTGTGTGTGTGTGTGTGTGTGTGTGTGTGTGTGTGTGTGTGTGTGTGTGTGTGTGACCAAAGTGTTACCAAATACGACTTGAAGTTTATATTGGATGTTGGCGAAGTTATGAGGCATGTTGTGACTGAGCTCTCTCTCTCTCTCTCTCTCTCTCTCTCTCTCTCTCTCTCTCTCTCTCTCTCTCTCTCTCTCTCTCTCTCTCTCTCTCTCTCTCTCTCTCTATCGTTATTACATTTTTCCTCGTCTGTTTAGTTTTTTTACGTTCTCTCTCTCTCTCTCTCTCTCTCTCTCTCTGTCTCGCGTCTGTTTGGAGGTTGATTCTGTAGCCTTTCATCACCTCTCCCTCTCTCTCTCTCTCTCTCTCTCTCTCTCTCTCTCTCTCTCTCTCTCTCTCTCTCTCTCTCTCTCTCTCTCTCTCTCTCTCTCTCTCTCTCTCTCTCTCTCCTTTCCTTCCCTTCCCTTTCCTTCCCTTCTCTTCCCTTCCCTTCCCTTTCATTTCATCCACTTCCCTTTTTCATTCACATCCCTTCCCTTCCCTTCTTTTTCTTTTCCTTTCATTTCCTTTTCTTCCATTCTCGTCCCTTCTCTTGCCCTATCTTTCCTTCCCTTCTTGCCCCTTTCTCTTCCTCTCATTCCCTTTCCCTCATTTTCCTCCTTTTCCTTCTTTTCCTTAACTTCTCTTTGATTTTCTTTCACCTTCCCCTTTATTCAGTTACCGTTTCCTCACTCATCTTCTTCCTCCTCCTCCTCCTCCTCCTCCTCCTCCTCGGCACGTTTCACTCTTTAACGTATGGATATTAACTCTTTTTTTTATCTTTTCTTATAATAGAGGCAAAAAAATGAAAAGTCAGGATTAGCCGGGCATGAGAGAGAGAGAGAGAGAGAGAGAGAGAGAGAGAGAGAGAGAGAGAGAGAGAGAGAGAGAGAGAGAGAGAGAGAGAGAGATTTGAAGACACCGCTGTTCCGTATTAGGTTAGGTGATACTTAACCTTGGAGGAGGAGGAGGAGGAAGAAGAGAAGAAAGAGAAGATGAGGTGGAGGAGGAAGAAGATGAAGAGTAGGAGGAGGAGGCGTAGGAGGGAAGATGAAACGAAGGAGATGAATAAGATGAGGAGGAGGAGGAGGAGGAGGAAGAAGAAGAGAAGAAAGAAGATGAGGTGGAGGAAGAAGAAGATGAAGAGTAGGAAGAGGAGGCGTAGGAGGGAAGATGAATAAGATGATGATGATGAGGAGGAGGAGGAGAAAGATAAGTAATGATGATAATAAATAGGAGCAATAAGAAGAGGAAAGGAAGATATTAAAGAAAGAAGAAAGGAAGATAAAAAAAGAAGAGAGAAGAAGAGGAAGGAAAGAGGAAGACTAAAACGGAGATGAATAAAATGAGGAGAACGAGGAGGAGGAGGAGTAATGATGATAAAAAATAAGAGTAATAAGAAGAGGAAATAAAGATAAAAAAGAAAGAAGAAAGGAAGATCGGAAAAGAAGAGGAAGGGAAGAGGAAGAGTAGAACAGAGAAAAAGAGAAGACACAAAGAAAAGGAAAGGAAAACCGGAAAGACTCAAAGGAAAAAGAAAGGAAGAGGAGAATAAGAAAGACTCTGGCAAAGGAAAGATAATGGACAAGAAAAGAAGGAAAGAAAGGAGAGAGAAGAGAATAGTAGATAAGACACTTTTGCTTCTCACATCAGCTATTTCTAAAGGTCAAAGAGGGGGTCAGTCGGGTTCTAATGAGTGTTTCTTCAGGTTCATGGTACAGAGGAAGGGTCAGACTACCACCAGGGTCATAAAACTACTCCTGTATATGCCCACAACTCTTACGAAAGCCTTGTCAAATATGTGTTCTTGGGCGGCGAAATGTCTTAATACGACCCCTAGTAGGTATCGTGTGTGTGTGTGTGTGTGTGTGTGTGTGTGTGTGTGTGTGTGTGTGTGTGTGTGTGTTGCCGCGGGGCTTCGTGATATAATCTCTGACGTAAGAGACGTATAATTTTGACGTTATTTTTATTATTATTATTTTTATTATTATTATTGTTATTATTATTATTATTATTATTATTATTATTATTATTATTATTATTATTATTGTTATTGTTATGGGTGGTAGTAGCAGGAGAGAGAGAGAGAGAGAGAGAGACTGGAGCATCACCGTCTTCTTTATACATCCCTCTCTCTCTCTCTCTCTCTCTGTGTGTGTGTGTGTGTGTGTGTGTGTGTGTGTGTGTGTGTGTGTGTGTGTGTGTGTGTGTTCTTCACGCACGTCGTTGTAAACATCGTCGTTTCTGTAGAAGGTAGAGGAGGAAGTTGAGAAAGAGGAGGAAGAGGAAAAAGAAGAGGAGAAGA